>NC_053023.1:364878957-364985482 GCF_003073215.2 Triticum urartu
TTTGGTATTTTTATAATAAATAGAAATAAAGATGCAAAGTAAAATAAACGGCAATAGAAATAGCTAAGTGTTGGAAGATTAATATGATGGAAGATAGACCTAGGGGCCATAGATTTCACTAGTGGCTTCTCTCAAGAGCATAAGTATTACAGTGGGTAAACGAATTACTGTCGAGGAATTGATAGATTTGAGCATAGTTATGAGAATATCTTGGTATGATCATGTATATAGGCATCACGTCCGTGACAAGTAGACCGAAACAATTCTGCATCTACTACTATTACTCCACACATCGACCGCTATCCAGCATGCATCTAGAGTATTAAGTTCATAAGAACAGAGTAATGCTTTAAGAAAGATGACATGATGTAGAGGGATAAACTCATGCAATATGATATAAACCCCATCTTTTTATCCTCAATGGCTACAATACAATACGTGCCTTGCTGCCCCTGCTGTCACTGGGAAAGGGCACCGCAAGTTTGAACCCAAAGCTAAGCACTTCTCCCATTGCAAGAAAGATCAATCTAGTAGGCCAAACCAAACTAATAATTTGAAGAGACTTTCAAAGATAAACCAATCATACATAAAAGATTTCAAAGAAGAATCAAATATTGTTCATAGATAATCTGGATCATAAACCAACAATTCATCATATCTCGACAAACACACCGCAAAAGAAGATTACATCGAATAGATCTCCAAGAAGATCGAGGAGAACTTTGTATTGAGATCCAAAGAGAGAGAAGAAGCCATCTAGCTAATAACTATGGACCCGTAGGTCTGAAGTAAACTACTCACACATCACCGGAGAGGCCATGGAGTTGATGTAGAGGCCCTCCGTGATCAATGCCCCCTCCAGCGGAGCTCCAGAAAAGGCCCCAAGATGGGATCTCTCGGGTACGGAAGGTTGCGGCGGTGGAATTAGGTTTTCGTGGTGCTCCTGGATGTTTGGGGGGTACGTGGATATATATAGGAGGAAGAAGTACGTCGGTGGAGCAACGAGGGGCCCACGAGGGTGGAGGGCGCGCCCCCCTGCCTCGTGGCCTCCTCGATTGTTTCTTGACGTCCACTCCAAGTCTCCTGGATCACATTTGTTGAGAAAATCACGTTCCCGAAGGTTTCATTCCGTTTGGACTACGTTTGATATTCGTTTTTGGCGAAACTCTAAAATAGGAAAAAAAAACAGCAATTTGGGCTGGGCCTCCGATTAGTAGGTTAGTCCCAAAAATGATATAAAAGTGTAAAATAAAGCCCATTAACATCCAAAATAGATAATACAATAGCATGGAACAACCAAAAGTTATAGATACGTTGGAGACATATCAGAGTATTCAACCCAAATTTATTGATTTGACACAAGGGGAGCCAAAGGATATTCTCAAGTATTAGCAGATGAGTTGTCAATTCAACCACACCTGGAAGACTTAATATCTGCAGCAGAGTATTTAGTAGCAAAGTAGTATGGAAGTAATGGTAACAGTGACAAAAGTAACATTAGTAGTTTCATAGCAGTTGTGACAGTAGCAACAGAAAAGTAACGAAGCAAAGATCAATATTTGAAAAGCTCGTAGGCAATGGATCAATGATGGATAATTATGTAGGATGGCATTCATCATGCAACAGTTATAACATAGGGTGACACAGAACTAGCTCCAATTCATCAATATAATGTAGGCATGTATTCCGAATATAGTCATACATGCTTATGGAAAAGAACTTCCATGGCATCTTTTGTCCTACCCTGTCGTGACAGCGGGGTCCTATTGGAAACTAAGGGATATTAAGGCCTCCTTTTAATAGAGTACCGAACCAAAGCATTAGCACTAAGTGAATACATGAACTCCTCAAACTACGGTCATCACCGGGAGTGGTCCCGACTATTGTCGCTCCGGGGTTGCCGGATCATAACACGTAGTAGGTGACTATTGACTTGCAAGATAGGATAAGGAACACAAATATATTCATGAAAACATAATAGGTTCAGATCTAAAATCATGGCACTCGGGCCCTAGTGACAAGCATTAGGCATAGCAAAGCAACATCAATCTTAGAACATATTGGATACTAGGGATCAAACCCTAACAAAACTAACTCGATTACATGGTAAATCTCATCCAACCCATCACCGTCCAGCAAGCCTACAATGGGATTACTCACAAACGGCGGTGAGCATCATGAAATTGGTGATGGAGGATGGTTGATGATGACAATGGCGACGGATTCCCCTCTCCGGAGCCCCGAACGGACTCCAGATCTGCCCTCCGAGGAAGAACAGGGCTTGGCGGCGGCTTCGTATTGTAAAACGCGATGAATCCTTCTCTCTGATTTTTTTTCTCCCCAAAAGTGAATATATGGAATTGGGGTTGAGGTCGGTGGAGGTCCAGGGGGCCCACAAGGTCGGAGGGTGCGCCCCCACCCTTGTGGCCAAGGTGTGGGCCCCCTTCTGTTGATTCTTTTGCCAATATTTTTTATTAATTCCAAAACTTATCTCCGTGAAGTTTCAGGTCATTCTAAGAACTTTTTATTCTGCACAAAAGTAACACCATGGCAATTCTGCTGAAAACAGCGTCAGTCCGGGTTAGTTCCATTCAAATCATGCAAGTTAGAGTCCAAAACAAGGGTAAAAGTGTTTGGAAGTAGATACAACGGAGACATATCAACTCCCCAAGCTTAACCCATTTGAAAGGATCGATATAGTTTTTTTACTATATACTGCAAGGCAACAACTTCGCATCCCTTTATTGAAAAGAAATAGAGAAGTTACAAATTTACAAGTTTACAAGCAGAAGAAAGGAAATACTTACAAAGAGGTCTAGGAAAGGGTAGCTATCCAAGAGATTAAGCTATCTTTATATTTACATCTAATTCTATGAGAAAAAAGAGAAATGTCATGGATAAAGTTCCACCTCCAAGATCTAAAGGAAGGCTGCTCATTTCTGAAGATCTTCCCATTCCTTTATGTCCAAATATTCCATGAAGCAGTGAAGACAACCTCTGTGAAAAAAAGGAAGAGCAAAATCCCTCCTAGCTGACTAAGCCATCTCATAGGTGGTCTGGTTCGGCTGAACAGTCCAAGAAATTCCAAGATAGTTCCAAACCCTTTGACTGAAGTTGCAAGCAAAGAAAAGATGACCCCGATATTCATGGGTAGCACGGTGGCATAGCACACATGTGTCATCTTGGATGATCCAGTGTCGGCGCCGCATCATATCCCTGGTATTCAAACAGTCCATTAAAAGAAGCCAACCAAACACCTTGAACTTGAGCGTGCATGCACACTTCCAAATCCATTTGAAAATGGGATCAACCACTAGGCGGGAGAAGTAGGACTCATAGTAAATCTTTGACTTAAAATCACCAGATTAAGATGGCCATTTCCAAATGTCCTTCCTCTCCTCATCCAGGTTGACCAAAGGCAGCAAGGACTGGAGTTGGGTGAACTCAGTATAGGCCTCCGGCGATAGAGGCAGATGGAAATGATCCGAGGCATCAGGCCGTTCCATAAACTCTTTGACAGTGATTGCACCATCAATCACAAATGAATGGAGCCGTGGGAAATGCTCATGCAATAAGACATCATGATTACCCAGTTGCCATCGATCGAGCCAAAAAAGCACCGTGTTTTTCCTGCATGTACTGTCACACCCTAGTTAGTTCAAGCATTAGAGTGTGCATCATGTTTAAATTCCTCTTAAATTTGAAATGGGGAAGACAGAACCCCCAACCCCCCTGGAAACAACTAGGGTTTACTAAAATTATTTTTCAATGAACCTGAAATGCCCTTCTAAAAAGTTCACTCTCTTTGTCTTGGGTTAGAACCTCTGGAAAAATTGGTGCACAATTTTCTAGGTCAATAGAAGGTCATTGAATTAAATCATAAGTATTTGACTTTGGGCATTTAAATGCTATAAAATAATTTAAATGCTCAAATAATTCTGGAAATAAATGTTTGCTGTTGGAAATATTCTAAACAGAGCCCACAATTATTTTCAGGATTTTTGGAAACGTTTTAGTATTTTTAATAAAGCCCAACAGTTGTAGTTAAATAGAAAAACAGAAACAAATCAAAAAAAAAGAGAGAGAGGGAAGCCCACCTGGGCCTTACCTGTGCTGGCCCAGCCCACATGGCTCGGCCCAGCCGACTGGACTTTCCAGTCGTCGTCCTCCTCCCATCAGGAGGACGAGGAGCACGTGGCCGGCGCCCGCGGCCACACGCCGGCCACCTCCTGCTTCTGCCAACGCCCTCGAGACGTCCAGGGATGCCACGCCGACCCCCACGTCCCCCTCTCATCCTCCATCACTCTCCCCCTCGTCTCCCTCACCCTCTCCCGCGATGGCCGAGCGTGATCCTCGCCGCCGTTCGCGTAGACGTCACCAGAGCCACCCCCTCGCCCCTCCGACAAGCCCAATAGCTCCGCCTCGTCGCCCTGGACCTCTCCGCTGACCCACGCGACTCCAAACGCCGCCGAACACCGTCTTCGCCTCGTCTTCAACCTCGGGCACCCGAGCCATCTCCGGTCGATTCGGCGCCGCCAGGACCTCCCCGAGCTCGCTGACCCCCTCTCTGACCCCGCTGTGAGCTCCTCTTCCTCTTCCCCTAGCTCCCGTGCTCGTTGGCCTCTGTAGTCGCCACTTCCACCGCACCCGAAAGCTCCCCGCCGCCGGCCATGGCGCCGTCGTGGCTAGAGCCACAGTGGCTCGAAGCCAAGCTCACCGTTGTGCTCAGCGCAGCACCAGGAGCCCGTAGCCACCACCAGCTCCTTCTCCCGTGCACCGTAGCGTCGAACCCAACCCCGTCCGAACTCCGGCCGCCGCGTCGAGCTCGCCGGCGTCGTTTCCGTCCCCGTGTCCAACCACTTGCACCACTGGATGCGGCAGCTCCCCAGCTACGCGTAGCACGTCTCCACCGGCGATTTGGTCACCGGAGGACCAAATCCGAAGCTCTCCGCCGTCTCGGCCTCGCCGGCGACTCAACGCCGGCGGGATTAGCCCCGCTGACCAGGGGTTTGACCCCAGTTTGACTCCATCTGAGACACTGATGTGTGGGGCCGGCTTCTAACTAATTTAGATTAGTTTAAATTAGAGCTAATCACTCTGTTAGAGGTTAATGACGCCGTTAACTACCCCTCTCTCACTGACATGTGGGCCCAGAGCCTAACTAACCCAGTTTAGTGCTAACTAAACACTAACCAACTCTGTTAGTTAGCTGAGAGACTGACAGAAGGGGCCCACCAGTCAGGTTTGACCTGGGCTGGCGCCTTTGACCCGCTGACGTCACAGTGACGCAGTGCTGACGCATTAATTCAATTTCTGGATTTATTCTTTAATAGGAAATTCCAGAAAATAATCAAAACTTCTAAAAATCATAGAAAATCAACCATAGCTCCAAATGCAAAGATTTATATATGAAAAATGATCAGAAAAATTCAATCTATCCATCTGTAATGGTTTCATGCATGACAAAACAAGTTAACCTTGCTGTTTAAGCAGAATGAGGTAATGCACTAATAAAGCCATGTTTAATAAGCTAATAATTGAATCTTTGACTCAAATGAGTTCATCCCTTTCTGTTTTAGCTTGCATTAGGCCAAGACACCTTCATCTTGCCATGTCATAGCATGCATCATATTGTTGCATATTGCCATGTGTTGATTATGTTTCGGTGTGTCTTTCGTGGTAGGTTCCGCCTCCGAGGATAACCCCGAGTATCCGTCTGAAGGGCAGTACCCTACTACCACTACAACAGGCAAGCAACCCATTGATCATTCCGATACAAAACCATGTTCTCGCTTCTGCTCTTGTTTACTACATTAAGACAACGCGATTCAAACTGTCGTGTGTTACAGTAGTTGAACCCTTATCCTTTGCATGACCTGTCATTTCCACAGTAACTAGATGTTACAGTAGGAGTTGATTGATTCATGTATGTGATACCTACCTTGCTATGCCTGCTATGCTTAGAGTTGTGTCAGGTCTGGTTCATTTGGGTGATGGGCTAGAGTGATATGATATGTCGGTAATGTGAGGAATGTGTTGAACATGTTTTGATAAAGGTATCGATGAGAGGCCATGTAGGAGTACATGGTGGGTTGTTTCATTGAGACCGTCCATAAGAACTGAGATCTGTATGCGTGATTTAAGATTCAGCTACTACCACACATTGGGCCCTAAAATATGACCCCGCTCGACTTACTGACCCCTCTCGCCCTCTGTCCAGGAGTTGCACTAGTTTCTGGTGTTTGTAGGATATGTGTTGGCGGCCATGCGTAGCGCTGACCCTAGGGGTGGGCTATGATGCGGTAGATACACTGTGGCCGGGTATGCCGGGCGCCCGTTTGGCGTCTCGAGACCCTGTACACATCGTTTGGGGCCGTTGAGGACGCCCCGACCAGATTTCCTTGCGGATGGAACCTGAATAGGCGATAAACCTGGACTAGAGACTTGTGATGTTAGTCAGGTCGTGGTCTACACCCACGTCGGTTTTCGCTTGAAGTCTGCCGAGCACATGTCATGTGCAGACGCTAACTGGTGGAAACATGTGTGATGAAGTACACCCCTGCAGGGTATAAAACTATTCGAATATCCGCGTCCGCGGTAAAGGACTACTTGGTTGCCTATACAGTTCATAGACAAGTTAATGGATACTACTAAAAGACTCAAGATAAGTGTCAGTACCAAGGATGGCCCTCTCGTAGGATGACGAGGGAGGATCCTCGGTGGAGTATTATGTTAGTGAGTAGTGGACTCGTGTGCGAAAACTATTTTACTGGTGGAGTTCCGTAGGATAGCTTAGCCAAGAGTCAAAGTTGGCTTGCTGCAATAACCCCACCACATTCTTGAGAATAAGCATGTATAGTAGGTTCTGTTGTAAGACTTGTTGAGTACCCTTGTACTCATGTTTGCTTAATTACTGTTTTCAGACGACAACACCGCCCCCTCCGATGGTGACTAGCCACCCAGGTGGTGATCCTGGCCATGGAGGGGCCTATGTAGATAGACAGGCTTCGAGAAGCCTTCTTTCTTTCTAGTGTCTGTACTCAGACAAGTTGCTTTCCGCATGTGCTTGTATGATTGTATGACTTGAGTGTCGGGTCATGTGACCCCTATCTGTATGAACATGTTACGTATGGCTCTCTGGAGCCTTTAAATAAAGTACTTGAGTTGTAGAGTTTTGTTGTGATGCCATGTTGTATGTACTCATATCGGGCATATTGTGTGTATGATTGAAATGCTTGGTATGAGTGGGATCCGACAATCTAGTTGTTTATCCTTGGCAGCCTTTCTTATGGGGAAATGTAGTCTAGTGTTCCTCGAGCCATAGTAGTCTGCTACAGCCCGGTTCACCGGAGTCCTGCTAGCCCAGCACTACTGTTCAGGACACTTGACTGGCCGGCATGTGTTTCACTTCGTTCCTATGTCTGTCCCTTCGGGGAAATGTCACGCGGTGACTTCCGGAGTCCTGCCTAGCCTGCTACAGCCCGGGTTCCCCGGAGTCCTGTTAGCCCAGTGCTACAGCCCGGAATCACTCACTGATGACCGACATGCTCGATGTGATTCATGTATGCCTGTCTCCATAGGTCTGTGCCGCTTTGGGTTCACGACTAGCCATGTCGGCCCGGGTTCTCTGTCATATGGATGCTAGCGACACTATCATATACGTGAGCCAAAAGGCGCAAACGGTCCCGGGCCATGGTAAGGCGACACCTGTGGGATACCATGCGTGAGTCCGCAAAGTGATATGAGGTGTTACCGGCTAGATTGATGTGGCTTGGAATCGGGGTCCTGACAGTGTTGGTATCAGAGCCGGACTGCCTGTAGGTTCGTTGAGCCAAGCTGGTCGATGTCGAGTCTAGAAATGCTTTAGTTATATGTAGGGGAATTGATTGTGGGAGGGAACGTAAGGCTCTTTTACTCCTTTACCCTATGCCTCTGATCTGAGTCATTCTCTTCTCATTCAACGTGGGTTAAGGACTAGGCTCTCTTCTTCTATCAGGTTCACGTGTTACTAATCCATAGTAGCTTATAGGATTGTTGTTATAAGCCCCAGTTCAGTTTCTACTGTTTTAGTATGTTGCTAATTGGATCAGAACCTTGATATGATGTTGTTGAGTGGTATTGCGAACTGTTGTGGATGTCTCAAATCTTTTTCTGAGCATTTACAGCTGTTATGCTGTCCAATTTTCCCTAGAAATTCTGATGTTTTGCATTGTGGTTGTGCTTTCAGATGGCCAACCGTGTTCAAAACCAAGTGGTTCGCCTGACCCGGTGCCTTGACGTGCCCGGTCATACTGCTATGTTAGTCCGGGTAATGATCGAGACGGGTTACCGTTGGTATCCCGAATACACCGTCGAAGAGCAATTCCGAGACTTTAATCAAAGCCAATATTTCTGCACCGTCAGGATATTTCCTTCTTATCCTGGATCTACCAAGCCCCTTCACTGTTCCTATGGACTCGGGGTTACTGTTGAGATGGCTATGCTGGATGATGCCTATTCCATGATGACCATCATGTGAGTCCGGACTGGCCTGCTTTGGAACACCGACTTCCGTTACATGCTAGCTTCACTTCCGGGAGCGCAAGGGTATCTTCAGGCTATCTATGCTGACTCCACTCAGGAGGACTCATTAACTCATACCACTGTCGAGATGCTCGAAGATAAGGACCGAGAGAATCGGGCCTTGAGGCTGGAGCTTTTCAATACCCGTGCTGATCATTGGGCTACATTGACTCGGTTTGCACATGCGGTGCAAGCTGGATGTATGGATACAAGGGATCTGTATCCTGTGAGATCTGCTTTGCCAGACATGGTGGATTGGCGTGATGTGGGAGGCATCACCCCACCCCGTGGTCCTCGCAGGCCACCGTTTGTTGGTCCAAGACCTCATCCTAGCCCCTATGGTCCACAGGCTCCTCAGGACCGTCTGTTCCCGGATGATCACGTTGAACTTCCAGGCTATGGAGGTGACTTCTATGAGGACTACTACGGAGCTGTCTGAGTTAGTAGTAGTACCACTAGTATTGTAATAGTTGTATCTTCATTGTCCTGCGTGACTTGTGGACTACGACTTGGTGTGTAATCAATTCCGGAGGTGTAGTAAAATAATGTATAGGAGCTTGGAATGCCTCCGATGAGATGTAACGTCTTCCATCATAGTTGTATTGTAGCTTGGGCTTGTACTAAACTATGTATGATGTGTATGACCGTTGGTATATATATGGCAGTCTTATATTACCATGACATACGGATGAACATCTCTGCATTCCGTGCTATCCATTACATTCTGCACTTCCTTGCTAAGTTTGAGCCATCCTTATCTAAACTGTTGTCTTGTTTTCTCCTAGGATGGTCAACACCCACAGCAACCCTGCTGCCTCGGAGCAGGGGGAAGCCAGTGCAGCTAGGGGTGAAAATCTGCCTCACCCGCCTTCTCTGGCCGAAGTGATGCTGGAGGCGGAAAGAAACAAGCGTGAGACTAACCGCCTGCTAGAGCGGATTGAGCAGAACACTGCACGCCATCCGCGAAATGACTTGGTGTCAATCAATGACTTTATCAAGCTGTACCCACCAAAGTTTAACCATTCCGCCGAGCCCCTCGACGCGGATGACTGGCTTTGCAGCATCACCCACAAGCTACGTTCTGCCAACGTAGCCGAAGCCGACAAGGTTACTTACGCTGCCTACCATCTCGAAGGCCCTGCTAGCCTCTGGTGGGAAAATTTTGAAGCTATGCGCCCGGTCGGCCAAATTACTACTTGGGCTGAATTCAGTGAGGCTTTCCGTGAGCATCACATTCTGGAAGGTCTCATGGATCGCAAGAGGGAGGAGTTCTGCAACTTCACCCAAGGAAGACTGACTGTGGATGCTTATAGTCATGAATTTGGGAATCTGGCACGTTATGCCCCTGAAGAGGTATCTATTGACGCTAAGAAGCAGGCAAGGTTCCGCAAGGGACTTAGCCCTGAGCTTCGCCGCGATCTTTGTCTGCACGAGTGCACCTCCTTTCAGAAGTTGGTCAATAAAGCCATCAGTGCTGAGACAGGCTAGACTGATTATGACGCTTCACGCAAGCACTCCCGTGATTTTGGCTCTTCATCCGGCTCTGGAGCTCAGAAGCGCCGGGTGTGGATCCCAAGCATGGCACTGCCACCCAGGTTCATCCCGAGGCCATCCTTTGAGGCGCCTCGTCCTAACCAGCAATTTGCACCGCCCAAGCCCTATGGTGGCCCCGCTGCTAACGCTGCTCCACGCCCCAATATGGTGACATGCTTTAAGTGTGGAGCCAGGTCACTATAGTTGAGAGTGTCCCCAGAACAACAACCCCAATCAAACTGGAAAGTCTGTTGGCCGTGGTAAGCCCACGGGAAAAACATTCTACGCCAAGCTGGCCACCACTGCACGTGGCCATGTCAACTATGTTTCAGCCAAGGAGGCTCATGAGGATCCTAACGTCGTCCTTGGTACGCTCCTTGTTAACTGCCATCCGACATCTGTTCTTTTCGATACTGGAGCATCTCATTCATTCATATCCGAGAACTATGCTCGATTGCATAACACGACATTCTATGACATGCCCTCTACCATGGAAATTCAAACCCCTGGCTCTAGATGGCAAACTTCTAGAGTAAGCCATGGGAACGAAATTCTTGTCAATAGACTTGTATTCCTTGCATCCTTAATAGCTCTCAAGTCCTCGGACATAAACATCATCTTGGGTATGGACTGGATGTCAGCTCATTATGCTAAGATCGATTGTGCCACTAGAACCGTTCAACTTACTCACCCATCGGGCAAGACAGTCAATGTCTTAACCCGAGTGGCCAAGCGCCAACTTTACTCCCTAAATGCCAACCCCTTCCAGACCTTGAGGATGTTCCGGTAGTCCAAGACTTTCCGGATGTCTTTCCAGAAGAACTGCCAGGTGTTCCACCTGACAGGGATGTTGAGTTTGTGATAGACCTTGTTCCAGGAACCGTTCCAATTTCTAGAAGACCCTACAAGATGGCACCCTTAGAACTAGCCGAGCTTAAGAACCAACTCGATGAGTCCTTGAAAAAGGGTTTCATCCATCCTAGTTCCTCTCCTTGGGCTTGCCCCGTCCTCTTCATTAAGAAGAAGGATGGAACGGATCGAATGGTTGTGGATTACCGACCTATCAACTTGGTCACCATCAAGAACAAATGCCCGCTTCCCAGGATCAACGATCTGTATGATCAGCTCGCTGGATCCTCAGTCTTTTCCAAGATGGATTTGAGGTTGGGCTACCATCAAATCAAAATCAGAAACGGGGACATTCCCAAAACGGCCTTTGTTACTCGTTATGGCCAATACGAGTACACCGTCATGTCCTTCGGTTTAACAAATGCCCCAGCTACCTTCTCTCGGTTAATGAACTCGGTCTTCATGGAGTACTTGGATAAATTCGTCGTAGTATACCTCGATGACATACTCATCTACTCCAAGAATGAAGAGGAACATGCCGAACATCTAAGGCTGGTATTGATGAAACTTCGAGAGCATCGCCTTTATGCCAAATTCTCCAAGTGTGAACTTTGGTTGCCAGAAGTGACCTATCTAGGCCATGTAATCTCTGGCAAGGGTATTGCTGTCAATACCGAGCGAGTTCAAGCCGTCCTTGATTGGACTCCACCTAAGACGGTTAAGCAAGTTCGGAGCTTCCTTGGCTTAGCGAGCTATTGCCGCCGCTTCGTCGAGAATTTCTCCAAGGTTGCTAAACCTCTAACTGAACTCCTCAAGAAAGATAAAAGGTTCGACTGGACTCCATAGTGCGAGTTCAGCTTTCAGGAACTGAAAAGACGCCTGACATCTGCTCCCGTACTGGTACCACCAGACTTCTCCAAGGACTTTATTATCTATTGTGATGCCTCGCGACAAGGACTAGGTTGCATACTCATGCAAGATCGTCAGGTAATTGCCTATGCTTCACGGCAATTACACCCACATGAGGAAAATTATCCCACACATGATCTAGAGCTTGCAGCTGTAGTCCATGCACTTAAAACTTGGCGACATTACCTTCTCGGTAATCGTTGCGAGATCTTCACCGATCACCAAAGTTTGAAATATATCTTCACCCAACCAGATTTGAATCTCAGGCAAAGACGTTGGGTTGAGTTGATCTCGGATTACGACTTAGGAATAACTTACACCCCGGGCAAAGCCAATGTCATGGCTGATGCGCTAAGCCGTAAGTCCTATTGTAACAACCTGATGTTACAACAAAGTCAACCACTTCTCCATGAGGAATTTCGTAAGCTTAATCTTCACATTGTTCCTCGAGGATTCCTATCCACCCTGGTGGCGAAACCTACCCTTATGGATCAAATCATAGCTGCCCAGAAGCGTGATAAGGGCATATCCCGGATTAGGGAAAACATTGCTAGCGGAGTTGCTAAATGTTTTTCCATGGATAAGCGGGGTGCTGTCTTCTTCGAGAACCGTTTGGTGGTTCCCAAGAAACAACATCTACGCCAGTTGATCCTTAAGGAAGCTCATGAATCCCCTCTCACCATTCATCCCGGTAGTACTAAAATGTATCAAGACCTACGCCTGAGGTTTTGGTGGACTAGGATGAAGAGAGAAATCGCTCAATACATTGCTAATTGCGACGTTTGTCGTCGTGTTAAAGCAGAGCATCAACGGCCTGCTGGCACCCTTCAACCTTTGGCTATTCCTAAATGGAAATGGGATAAAATCAGTATGGATTTCATCACTGGGTTTCCCAGGACCAAGAGAGGGAATAATGCCATCTTCGTCGTAATCGACCGACTTTCCAAAGTAGCCCACTTTCTACCTGTTCGTGAGAGTATCACCGCTAGCCAGCTAGCCGAATTATACATCTCCCGAATAGTGTCTCTTCATGGTGTCCCATTGGAAATTAACTCAGACCGTGGGAGTCTCTTCACCTCTTGATTTTGGGAAAGTTTCCAAAATGCTATGGGAACTCGTCTCTCTTTTAGTACCGCCTTCCGTCCTCAATCAAGTGGTCAAGTAGAACGAGTTAATGAAATTCTGGAAGATATGCTCCGAGCTTTTGTTATCTCGTTCGGAATGAGTTGGGAGAAATGCCTTCCATTCACGGAGTTTGCTTACAACAATAGTTATCAAGCCAGCTTGGGCAAGGCTCCTTTAGAAGTTCTCTATGGACGAAAATGTCGAACGCCTCTTAACTGGTCAGAAACCGGGGAAAGATAACTCTTTGGCCCGGATATGATTCAGGAAGCAGAAGAGCAGGTTCATGTTATTCGTGAGAAATTGAAAACAGCCCAATCTCATCAAAAGAGTCAATATGATCGTAAACATAAGCCTATGACTTATGAAGTCGACGAGAAGGCTTACCTTCGGGTTATTCCGTTAAAGGGAACCCATCGTTTTGGTATCAAAGGCAAATTGGCTCCTCGTTACATTGGACCCTTTCGCATTCTTGCCAAATGAGGAGAAGTTTCCTACCAATTGGAACTACCTTTGCATCTTTCCAGAGTTCACGATGTCTTCCACGTTTCTCAACTCAGGCATTGCTTCGCAGATCCCATCCGTGGAGTGGACCACGAAACGCTTGATCTAAAAGATAACCTCTCCTATCGGGAATATCCCGTTCGTATCCTTGATCAAGCCTAGCATACCACTCGACGTCATAATATCAAGTTTCTCAAGGTTCAATGGTCACACCATTTCGAGAAAGAAGCCACTTGGGAAAGGGAGGATCGTCTTCGACTCGAGGACCCCACCTTCTTCCCGGAGGATCCTAAATCTCGGGACGAGATTCTTTTGAGTGGGGGTGAGTTGTCACACCCTAGTCAGTTCAAGCATTAGAGTGTGCATCATGTTTAAATTCCTCTTAAATTTGAAATGGGGAAGACAGAACCCCCAATCCCCCTGGAAACAACTAGGGTTTACTAAAATTATTTTTCAATGAACCTGAAATGCCCTTTTAAAAAGTTCACTCTCTTTGTCTTGGGTTAGAACCTCTGGTAAAATTGGTGCACAATTTTCTAGGTCAATAGAAGGTCATTGAATTAAATCATAAGTATTTGACTTTGGGCATTTAAATGCTATAAAATAATTTAAATGCTCAAATAATTCTGGAAATAAATGTTTGCTGTTGGAAATATTCTAAACAGAGCCCACAATTATTTTCAGGATTTTTGGAAACATTTTAGTATTTTTAATAAAGCCCAACAGTTGCAGTTAAATAGAAAAACAGAAACAAATAAAAAAAAGAGAGAGGGAAGCCCACCTGGGCCTTACCTGTGCTGGCCCAGCCCACCTGGCTCGGCCCAGCCGACTGGCCTTGCCAGTCGTTGTCCTCCTCCCGTCAAGAGGACGAGGAGCGCGTGGCCGGCGCCCGCGGCCACACGCCGGCCACCTCCTGCTTCTGCCGACGCCCTGGAGACGTCCAGGGATACCACGCCGACCCCCACGTCCCCCTCTCATCCTCCATCACTCTCCCCCTCGTCTCCCTCACCCTCTCCCGCGATGGCTGAGCGCGATCCTCGCCGCCGTTCGCCGTAGACGTCACCAGAGCCACACCCTCGCCCCTTCGACAAGCCCAATAGCTCCGCCTCGTCGCCCTGGACCTCTCCGCTGACCCACGCAACTCCAAATGCCGCCGAACGCCGTCTTCGCCCTCGTCTTCAACCTCGGGCACCCGAGCCGTCTCCGGTCGATTCGGCGCCGCCAGGACCTCCCCGAGCTCGCTGACCCCCTCTCCGACCCCGCTGTGAGCTCCTCTTCCTCTTCCCCTAGCTCCCGTGCTCGTTTGGCCTCTGTAGTCGCCACTTCCACCGCACCTGAAAGCTCCCCGCCGCCGGCCATGGCACCGTCGTGGCTAGAGCCACAGTGGCTCGAAGCCAAGCTCACCGTTGTGCTCAGCGCAGCACCAGGAGCCCGTAGCCACCACCAGCTCCTTCTCCCGTGCACCGTAGCGTCGAACCCAACCCCGTCTGAACTCCGGCTGCCGCTGTCGTGCTCGCCGGCGTCGTTTCTGGCGTCCCCGTGTCCAACCACTTGCACCACTGGATGCGGCAGCTCCCCAGCTACGTGTAGCACATCTCCACCGGCGATTTGGTCACCGAAGGACCAAATCCGAAGCTCTCCGCCGTCTCGGCCTCGCCGGCGACTCAACGCCGGCGGGATTAGCCCCACTGACCAGGGGTTTGACCCCAGTTTGACTCCATCTGAGACACTGACATGTGGGGCCGGCTTCTAACTAATTTAGATTAGTTTAAATTAGAGCTAATCACTCTGTTAGAGGTTAATGACGCCGTTAACTACCCCTCTCTCACTGACATGTGGGCCCAGAGCCTAACTAACCCAGTTTAGTGCTAACTAAACACTAACCAACTCTGTTAGTTAGCTGCGAGACTGACAGAAGGGGCCCACCAGTCAAGTTTGACCTGGGCTGGCACCTTTGACCCGCTGACGTCACAGTGATGCAGTGCTGACGCATTAATTCAATTTCTAGATTTATTCTTTAATAGGAAATTCCAGAAAATAATCAAAACTTCTAAAAATCATAGAAAATCAACCATAGCTCCAAATGCAAAGATTTATATATGAAAAATGATCAGAAAAATTCAATCTATCCATCTGTAATGGTTTCATGCATGACAAAACAAGTTAACCTTGCTGTTTAAGCAGAATGAGGTAATGCACTAATAAAGCCATGTTTAATAAGCTAATAACTGAATCTTTGACTCAAATGAGTTCATCCCTTTCTGTTTTAGCTTGCATTAGGTCAAGACACCTTCATCTTGCCATGTCATAGCATGCATCATATTGTTGCATATTGCCATGTGTTGATTATGTTTCGGTGTGTCTTTCGTGGTAGGTTCTGCCTCCGAGGATAACCCCGAGTATCCGTCTGAAGGGAAGTACCCTACTACCACTACAACAGGCAAGCAACCCATTGATCATTCCGATACAAAACCATGTTCTCGCTTCTGCTCTTGTTTACTGCATTAAGACAACGCGATTCAAACTGCTGTGTGTTACGGTAGTTGAACCCTTATCCTTTGCATGATCTGTCATTGCCACAGTAACTAGATGAAACCCACTAGCATGTGTAGGAGTTGATTGAGCCATGTATGTGATTCCTACCTTGCTATGCCTGCTATGCTTAGAGTTGTGTCAGGTCTGGTTCATCTGGGTGATGGGCTAGAGCGATATGATATGTCGGTAATGTGAGGAATGTGTTGAACATGTTTTGGTAAAGGTATCGATGAGAGGCCATGTAGGAGTACATGGTGGGTTGTTTCATTGAGACCGTCCATAAGAACTGAGATCTGTATGCGTGATTTAAGATTCAGCTACTACCACACATTGGGCCCTGAAATGTGACCCCGCTCAACTTACTGACCCCTCTCGCTCTCTGTCCAGGAGTTGCAACTAGTTTCTGGTGTTTGTAGGATATGTGTTGGCGGCCGTGCGTAGCGCTGACCCTAGGGGTGGGCTATGATGCAGTAGATACACTGTGGCCGGGTATGCCGGGCGCCCGTTTGGCGTCTCGGGACCCTGTACACATCGTTTGGGGCCGTTGAGGACACCCCAGCCGGATTTCCTTGCGGATGGAACCTGAATAGGCGATAAACCTGGACTAGAGACTTGTGAGGTTAGTCAGGTCGTGGTCTACACCCACATCGGTTTTCGCTTGAAGTCTGCCGAGCACATGTCATGTCGTGTGCAGACGCTAAGTGGTGGAAACATGTGTGACGAAGTACACCCCTGCAGGGTATAAAACTATTCGAATAGTCGCGTCCGCGGTAAAGGACTACTTGGTTGCCTATACAGTTCATAGACAAGTTAATGGATACTACTAAAAGACTCAAGAAAAGTGTGAGTACCGAGGATGGCCCTCTCGTAGGATGACGAGGGAGGATCCTCGGTGGAGTATTGTGTTGGTGAGTAGTGGACTCGTGTGCAAAAACTATTTTACTGGTGGAGTTCCGTAGGATAGCTTAGCCAAGAGTCAAAGCTGGCTTGCTGCAATAACCCCACCACCTTCTTGAGAATAAGCATGTATAGTAGGTTCTGTTGTAAGACTTGCTGAGTACCCTTGTACTCATGTTTGCTTAATTACTGTTTTCAGACGACAACACCGCCCCCTCCGATGGGTTCTACATAGACCTTGACATCAACGAGTGACTAGCCACCCAGGTGGTGATCCTGGCCATGGAGGGCCCTATGTAGATAGACAGGCTTCGAGAAGCCTTCTTTCTTTCTAGTGTCTGTACTCGGACCGCATGTGCTTGTATGCTTGTATGAACTTGAGTTGTCGGGTCATGGTGACCCCCTACCCTGTAATGAACTTGTTATGTATGGCTCTCTGGAGCCTTTAAATAAAGTACTTGAGTTGTAGAGGTTTTGTTGTTGATGCCATGTTGTATGTTACTCATATCGGGCCATATTGTGTGTATGATTGAAATGCTTGGTATGTGTGGGATCCGACAATTTAGTTGTTTATCCTTGGTAGCCTTTCTTATGGGGAAATGTAGTCTAGTGTTCCTCGAGCCATAGTAGTCCGGTTCACCGGAGTCCTGCTAGCCCAGCACTACTGTTCAGGACACTTGACTGGCCGGCATGTGTTTCACTTCGTTCCTATGTCTGTCCCTTCGGGGAAATGTCATGCGGTGACTTCCGGAGTCCTGCCTAGCCTGCTACAGCCCGGGTTCCCCGGAGTCCTGTTAGCCCAGTGGTATAGCCAGGAATCACTCGCTGATGACCGACATGCTCGATGTGATTCATGTATGCCTGTCTCCATAGGTCTGTGCCACTTTGGGTTCACGACTAGCCATGTCGGCCCGGGTTCTCTGTCATATGGATGCTAGCGACACTATCATATACGTGAGACAAAAGGCACAAACGGTCCCGGGCCATGGTAATGCGACACCCGTGGGATACCGTGCGTGAGGCTGCAAAGTGATATGAGGTGTTACCGGCTAGATCGATGCGGCTTGGAATCGGGGTCCTGACATGTACTTGTGGAATAGATAGCTTGCAAAAGTTGTTATATAAACGCATGACATCACACCACCAAAAGGAGCCATAGCTGTGAGTGCTGTGTGGCGGTGAGGATGCGTAATAAGTGTCCCAAGTTAATGTGACCCAAGGCACATCAACCTTGTTAGAGAACTTGAAGAAGTGCTTGAGCAACAAAGCCTCATTTTGAATACCAAAATTAAGAACACCCAGACCACCATACTTCTTAGGGCGACAGACCAAATCCCAAGCAGCTAATGATTGGCGTGGGTTATCTGTGTTTCCTCTCCACAGACATTGTCACATGATTCGCTCTATTTGCTGCAATATGCCCTTGGGAAGAGATAGTGTACACAAGTAATAAATTGGCATGGAACACAACACCGATTGCAGTAATTGTAGCCGGCTCCCTTGATTCAACAAGCATGAGGATGCAGATAAATGATGCTCAATGCGATCAACCAGAGGCAGCAGATCATAGATTTTAGGTCTAGAAGTTCCCATTGGCAACCCTAGATATGTGAATGGCATGGAACCAACAACGCATCTGAGCAAAGTGGCAACCCTAGCGCCCTCCTCATCACTCATATTGATTGGAATAAGGGAGGATTTACTGAAGTTGACACGCAGGCCTGTTGACGCCGCAAAAGTGTCAAGCATCTCCTTGAAGGGAATGAGTTGATCGTCGATCACAGGCAGGACAATTAGGGTGTCGTCCGCATATTGAACAATCGGGTAGTCATTGGAGTTGGTTGGGATTGGCAATGCAAGAATGTTCCTGGAACACATCTCGTTGACCACAGACTGCAGTAAATCAACTGCAATCACAAACAATAACGGGGATAGAGGATCCCCTTGACGTACGCCCGTTCTGCATACAAAGTGATTGCCCGGCACTCCGTTTAAGAGCACAGAAGAAGATCCCGTAGACAAGATGCTATTAATCCAGCCCATCCAACGACTGTCAAAACCCTTGCATTGTAAAATTCCGAGAATAACCTCATGCTCAATTGTCTTGAATGCCTTCGTGAAATCGAGCTTGAGGAGGATGATGAGCCGCTTCGACGCCTTACATTGATGTATATACTCAAAACACCAAGCCAGGCAATCTTGAATAAATCGACACCGAAGAAAACCATATTTATTACGGTGGATGCATCTGAGGATCACTTTCTGGAGACGATTAGCCAGCAGTTTAGTTAAAAACTTCAAGCACGTGTTGGTCAATGAGATGGGCCGAAAATCGCTAACCGCTTTAGGTCTCAGTGTAGCGCCCCGAGATCGATGTGCCAGGTGTCCTCCAGTTATTCGCTGTTGTTGCCTTGTCATTTCTTGCGTGTCATGCATCTCATATCATGTCATCATGTGCATTGCATTTGCATACATGTTCGTCTCATGCATCCGAGCTTTTTCCCCGTTGTCCATTTTGCAATCTGGCGCTCCTATGTCCTCCGGTGTTCCTTTCTACCTCTTTTCGTGTGCGGGTGTTAAACGTTTTCAGATTGGACCGAGACTTGTCATGCAGCCTTGGTTTACTACTGGTAGACCGCCTGTCAAGTTTCGTGCCATTTGGACTTCGTTTGATACTCCAATGGTTAACCGAGGGACCGAAAAGGCCTCGTGTGTGTTGCAGCCCAACACCCCTCCAAAGTGGCCCAAAACCCACCTAAACCTCCTCCATCACCTTGGTCGTTCGATCACGATTGCGTGGCCGAAAACCGCACCTCATTTGGACTCTCCTAGCTTCATCTACCTATAAATATGTGTCTCCCTCCGAAATTCTCGCGCAGATGAAACCCTAACCTCCTCCTCCGCGCGCCACCGGACATGACAACTCCGCCACCGGACGCGTCCACCCCGCCGCCACATCACTCCGACCAATCGGAGCACGCCACCTCAGCAGCATCGCCGTCCCGCGCCAATCACGGCCCGCCACCTATCCAGCGTGCCGCCCCCACCGCGCCGGCCCGCGGAGCCCATCACGGGCCTGCACGGGCCCGGTCGCCGCTGCCGCCGGCCGCATGCGTGGATCCGCGCCCGCCGCCATGTGCCTCTGGCCGGAGACGCTGCTCGACGGCCACCGCGCCCGTGCGCCACCCTTCGCTGGAGTTCTCCGCCACCGCCTGCAACCTCGCCGGAGCACCGTGCTCTCGTGTCCTCGCCGCCCGAGCTCCTTGTTGTCCCCATGGCGCCACCGCCCTCTTGCTCGTCGCCAGACGGGCCGGACCTCACCGGATCTGCCGCCCGTTGTTGGTACCGGCCTCCCCGCCGTCCTCGAGCATTCTCGCCGGAGCTCCATGGTGCGCCGCCGCCGCCCTGTCTCTCGCTCCCGATCGGATCGGGAGGAGGACGAGGAATCAGCCCCGTGGGCCCGCACCGCGTCCGGCCCACCTCCAGCCTCAGCCCGCTTCCTACGGCCCGCGCCGCCTCTCCGCTGAACTGGGCCAGGCCCATGGTGAGCGCCAGCTATCCTCCGCCCCCGTGTGACTTTTACTATTTGACGCTCACTGAAAAACTGCTAAGTCCCCGAATCCATACATTTTGAGCATACTTCATCGCATCATAACTTCATAACCGTTGCTCCGATTCGTGCGTGTACCAAATCAAAATGTTCGCCTCGACGAGTACATCATTTCATCTCATTGCATCATTTTCATTTGAGCTCATCTTGACGCCCGAAATGCTATTGGAAGAGGGCTATGTGATGATTGTTTCAGATCTGTTTCAGCAAATGCCCATTTGTCATTTTTGCCATGATTAATGTGTGCATGCTATGATCCTGAGCTCTACATGTGTTTTGTAGAATGTCATGCCATCATTACAGGGGTGTATGCCATGTATTTTTTGTGACCTTTGTGGTGACTAGCACAAGCATGCAAAGTAGCTTACTCAATGATGCTAATTTCACAGACTTAGAATTTCACTAAGTCCTTGCCCTGTCTTTTATTTTTATGCCATATGTTCATGATGTTTCCTAGTGATCCATGCCTCTTTTGAGGATGATCAGTAAGGATGTTTTGTTAATATTGTGGCGCTCTATCCATACATCTCTTTGTTTCAATTTATGGAGCACCCTAGCTTGAGTCAATCGAGATCTACGTTTTCTATAAAATGTTCCTGGCAGATTGTTAACATGTTTAGCGATTTTGCCAAGCTTGTTGTTGTTGATCCGTGCATGCTATGTTGTTGTTCTTGCCATGTCTAGCTTCTATGCCATGTCTATCTGCTGGGTGTATACTTAGATTGTCATGCCATGCCTTGTAGTGAGTGCATCGAGGTCGTAAACATGCCTACTTGTTAACTGTTTTGCCATGCTTCAGTTTTTCACTAAGTCTGAATCAGTTTATGTTTTTGCTATGTTCACAGGCTTGCAATTGTACTTTATGATCTCTTTTGGCTCATGGTCACTAAGGGACTTTTGTTATATGCTTTGAGTAGCCTAATGCCATGCCTTGCTTTGCCATGATATGTTCCTGAAGCATGTAGTTTTCGTGCTCTAAACATCGCTTCCGGATGATAAATTCCTGACTTGTTGATAATTTCACTAAGTCTGTAACCTGTTATCATTTGCACTTTTGCCATGCTTGTTTGAACCTGTTAATGAGTGAATTAGCCGTAGCTCAGTGTTCATCTTTAGTTAAGCATCATGAGTGGATCCCTTCCATGTATTTTTTTGCTATGTTGGAGTGCTGTAGCATGTTGTTCTTGATGTATTTAGATGGCTTCTTGCTGAATATCGCAGACCAGTGCCATATTTGTTTTCCTTGCCATTTCCAAACCGTGCATCCGATTCCGGTGATCTTTATATCGATTTCAACCGAAATCAATTCCTCATTCCAGTGGAACTCTTGGTTTTCCAAGTTGGGGCATGTTTCAATCATTCCTTTCCAAATCATGCATATGCACCGCATACCGCATCACGCATATCATGCCATGTTCATGTGTTGGTTGTTTACTATGTTGTGTGCTTCTTTCCGGTGTTGCTTCTTTGGGTTGGTTCCGATTACGTCACGTTTATGAGGACCCGTTCGACTTCGTCCATTTGTCTTCTTCATGGACTCGTTCTTCTTCCTTGCGGGATTTCAGGCAAGATCACCATACCCTCGAAATCACTTCTATCTTTGCTTGCTAGTTGCTCGCTCTTTTTCTATGCCTATCCTGCGATACCTACCACATGCTTTATTATGCCTCCCATATTGTTAAGCCAAGCCTCTAACCCACCTTGTCCTAGCAAACTATTGTTTGTCTATGTTACCGCTTTGCTCAGCCCCTCTTATAGCGTTGTTAGTTGCAGGTGAAGATTGGAGTTTGTTCCATGTTGGAACATGGATATTTTGTTGGGATATCACAATATCTCTTATTTAATTAATGCATCTATATACTTGGTAAAGGGTGGAAGGCTCGGCCTTATGCCTGGTGTTTTGTTCCACTCTTCCCGCCCTAGTTTCCGTCATATCGGTGTTATGTTCCCGGATTTTGCGTTCCTTACACGGTTGGGTTATAATGGGAACCCCTTGACAGTTCGCCTTGAATAAAACTACTCCAGCAAGGCCCAACCTTGGTTTTACCATTCGCCACCTAGCCTCTTTTTCCCTTGGGTTAGGCCAGCCCAAGGGTCATCTTTATTTTAACCCCCCGGGCCAGTGCTTGTCTAAGTGTTGGTCCAAACTAGAGCCCCTTGCAGCACCACCTCAGGGAAACTCGAGGGCTGGTTTTAGTTGTACGGATTACTTATCCGGTGTTGCCTTGAGAACGAGATATGTACAGCTCCTATCGGGATGTCGGCGCATCGGGTGGTCTTGCTGGACTTGTTTTACCATTGTCGAGGATGTCTTGTAACCAGGATGCCGAGTCTGATCGGATTGTCTTGGGACAAGGAATATCCTTCGTTGACCATGAGAGCTTGTGATGGGCTAAGTTGGGACACCCCTGCAGGGATTTGAACTATCGAAAGCCGTGCCCACGGTTATGGGCAGATGAGAATTTGTTAATGTTCGATTGTAGAAAACCTGAAGTTTATCTTAATTAAAATACATCAACCGTGTGTGTAACCATGATGGTCTCTTTCCGACGGTGTCCGGGAAGTGAACACGGTGTTGGAGTTATGCTTGACGTAGGTTGTTCTAGGATCACTTCTTAATCATAGATTTCTCGAACGTGCTTTGCCCTCTCTTCTCGCTCTCATTTGCGTATGTTAGCCACCAAATATGCTAGTCGCTTGCTGCAGCTCCATCATCATACCTTTTACCCTTCCTATAAGCTTAAATACTCTTGATCGCGAGGGTGTGAGATTGCTGAGTCCCCGTGACTCACAGATACTTCCAAAACCAGTTTGCAGGTGTCGATGATACCGTGCAGGTGACGCAACCAAGCTCAAGGAGGAGCTCTATGAAGATCTTGTCCTTTGTGTTGTTCCATCTTAGTCGATCAGTAGTGGAGCCCAATTGGGGTCGATCGGGGATCTGTGTAGCTTTTGGGGTAGTCTTCTTTTATTTTGGTTCCGTAGTCGGACCTTGAGTGTATCTAGATGATGTAATGCTTTATTCATGTATTGTGTGAAGTGGCGATTGTAAGCCAACTATGTATCATTTTCCCTTAATGTATTACATGGGTTGTTGTGAAGATTACCTCACTTGCGACATTGCTTTCAATGCGGTTATGCCTCTAAGTCGTGCTTCGACACGTGGGAGATATAGCCGCATCGAGGGTGTTACAAGTTGGTATCAGAGCCTTCCCCGACTTTAGGAGCCCCCCTGCTTGATCGAATCGCTGGCGTTGTTGAGTCTAGAAAAAAATGTTTTGAGTCATTTAGGATATCAGAGAGTAGGATTCTTTTTACTCCTTAGTCCCTTCGTCGCTCTGGTGAGACATCCTGACGTAGAGTTTTGACTCTTCTCTTCTCAAATTTCACTAATTTTTTTTAGGATCACGCGGGTATCTTGGAATCGTTCCGATGGTTTTGTGACAAGAACATTGTTCTTGGTGCCTCCTGACATTTAGGGGTTGTGGCAGTGTCCCGGGGACTTGAGCTCCGAGGTGTTGTCGTCACAATTTTATCGTTGCAGTTCTAGAATACCTGAGTTTCGTCGACATCGAAAATCTCTTTTATGTAGTTGTTGGTGAGATAACCTCGACGCCACCCAGTACTGAGGCGGGAGTTCGAGAGTATTGCCATAACTCGTATAACGGATGCTTTTCGAAGGTTTCTTGGTTATGTGTTGAAGGATGGATACAACTGGATGTAGGATTTGTTAGTTTTGGGTGAGATATTATGCTTCCCCTGTATCCCCAACACCTGATTGCATAACCAGAAAATTTCGGGAGTTTATATGTGGGAATTCAAGTAGCACTTAGGATTTCTTTTTGACAGATGTATGATTTGAAATTGGGGTTCAATGTCTAGTGGTCCGCCTATCCACGGTTGGTTTTACAGTGGTCTCATTGTGTCTTAAAGAGCCCTTGGCTATGCCGACTCGGGGATGCTTCGTATGTCATGTGCACTGCCTTGTACATGATGGTGTTGTACGATCGAGCCCGTGTAGGCCCCACCACAAAAACTTCGGACGAAGTCTCTATCATATGTTTGTTCCAGCTTATTCTGCAAGCCAATCTTTTGTTTTTGCCTTGAGTTGTGGTATTCGAGTTGCTTTGAAGTCAAGTGTTGATTCCATACCTTTCATAAACGGTGTTCTCATACTCTGATGTGAATACTAATCCATCCTAATAATCGAGATTTTCATGTCAATCCTTTTTCAACCGGCGTGTTTCTCTTCAAGTGGACCCGATCATTTCAACATCAGCAAGATCAAGTATCAGTTCTTCTCAACGGTGTTTGCTTCATCCGTCTTCAAGTTGCCTTTGTTTTTCCCACCCTCCCTCCCTGTGTTTCTTCAAGGACTCAGATTTCTTCATCAAGTATCCATTTCATTGTTGTGGAGTCTTTCCATTCTTTTCCGTCAATGTCTTATCTGATGATCTCTCATGAAGATTCTAACGGAGCTTCAAGTTCATCATTCTTCGTTCTTTTTCTTCTCCGGTGGATTCAATTCAAGCTTTGTCGGTCATATCTTTTCCTCGTTTCAATGCTTTTCTTATGCCGGTGCACCTCATAATAATTCACTTCTCGCTATTCATTTGTTCCGGAGTGCCCAAGATATCTCAATAGGCTCGTCTTGTCATTCAAGACCCGTTCAACCTATTTCAAGGTTGTTATCTCATTCAAGCCATTTAAATCAATCGGTGCAATCTCTCTTCAAAATCGTTCAACGGTGTATCTTTTGAGTGGGCCCATAACCCACAGGTCTTTTCCCAGGATCTTACCTGACTCTTCTTTTCCCGGCGTTATTCTCAAATTCATTTCAAAGTTTGACGTAAGAATGAATTATCATCACTCTTATGAATTTTCTCCAAGATCTGTCAAATTATTTTCACCGTTGGCTCAACCTTTCTATTCGTCATCCCGGAATATCTCAACAATTTGGTGGCGTTTCTCGTCCTCATTCTCGAATTTTGAAGACCGAAGTAGAGTTTTTCCTCCCAAAACTTGCTCCGTTCTCGTGAAGATTCATGGGCCTAGTTTATTGCCATTCTCTCATAATTGTTTTCAATTGTGAGAATTCTTTCCACCTATCCTGAGTAATTCAGGAGTCTTTTAAGTTTGATTTACCGGAGCCCATCATTTCAGAAGATTTATTCATTCTCAGCTTTCAGCTATCATTCTCCAAATCTTACCGGTGCATCATTCAAGTTTTCTCTTATTAGCTCGTGATTCTCTTTGTTCTCATGTATCTAATTCTCTCAAGCATCTTCATTCGATTTTCCAATTCTACCCGGTGATTTGTGCCTTTGCTATGTTCCTTTTCAATTCTTACGGTGGTTCTTCCAAGATTCTTCCCCCTTTGTTTATCATATCAATTTATTCGTTGTTTCAATCCTATCGGTGGATCATTGAAGGCCTCTTCAAGTTGGTGCTATATCTATCTTAATCCTTTTCAACGAGAATAAGTAGTATGCAAAATCCGTTGCTTGTCATCAATTTAAATTGGTGAAGGATAAGCATAATGTAATTCTTATTCTTGTTTCATCGAGTAAATTCAATTCCTGCTTTCCGGAGTGGTTCATCTTATCAATTCTCGGTTTCACTTGATTCATCTTTCTTTTTCCTGGAGTTCCAAGTTCTCTCAATTATTTCACCATGGATATCCATCTAAATCGTTACAAGGATTCACCTTGTGTTTTCAACTTCTCTTTCTTCTCGTTATCCTTTTGTTACCGGAGTTCTTCATGAAGGTTCTACATGATGGTTCATAAAGGATTTAATTCCTTTTCGAAGTGTTCATCGAGATTCTTTTCAGAGGAGCTCATGCATTCTTCATCTTGCAATCCGGAGTGCAATTCTTTGTACCGTATCATTGGAGGTGGTATTATGTCATTCGTGATAATTTCCCGTCGTGCTCCGTGATTCACAAGTTATCAAGAATGAGATATTTTAAATCCATCAATCTCATCATTGGAGTTATCTTGGGTTATATTTCACCTAAAGCTTTCCCTAAGGATTGTTGCTAGTAATGGTGATAATATATGATCCAAGTTCTTCATCTATCCTCCCGGTGAAATATTTTCTCATCTCCTTGTTCATATCAATCCAATTCTTTTTCCGTGAGTGGCAAGTTGTCACCTCATAATTTTAAGAAGTCTTCTATAAGTCCATATCAAGCTTGTTCTTTTCGTTGTTGATTTCCCAACAACTCCGTTCAATCCTTCTTTTAAGGATGATTTTCAAATTCTATTGTGGTAGAAGATGTCATTTTCTTCTCAACTCTTTCCTTTCCAACAATCCAACTTCTATTCTTTTGTTCCGGGTTGTGATGTTGCTCTCTTCAACCCATCTTCTTGTTTTGTCAGGATCATGTTCTTTTCTTGGTTTATTCATTTAACCGAGGTGTTGTGTCATTTTGCTCAAGCTCTTTCATTTTATCAAGTCTTTCATCTCTTTTCAACCGAAGTGCTACCCGAATTGGCTCTTTCTTTTCCTCTTTCTTAACGGAGTGCTTTCAACTTCGTTCATCTCTGTTGTATTATTTTCTCGAAATGGCTTAACCTTTTAAAGGTTCTTTGGTTTCACTCGTTTTTCAAAGAAGCAACTTAGTTTTACCTCTTCTTTTTCTCTTCCGTTTTCCCCTCCGGTGCCATTCTAGATCTCGGGACGAGATCCTCTCGTAGTGGTGGAGTGTTGTAGCGTCCCGAGACCGATGTGCTAGGTGTCCTCTAGTTATTTGCTATTGTTTCCTTGTCATTGCTTGCGTGTCATGCATCTCATATCATGTCATCATGTGCATTGCATTTGCATACATGTTCGTCTCATGCATCCGAGCTTTTTCCCCGTTGTCCGTTTTGCAATCCGGCGCTCCTATGTCCTCCGGTGTTCCTTTCTACCTCTTTTCGTGTGCGGGTGTTAAACGTTTTTGGATTGGACCGAGACTTGTCATGCGGCCTTGGTTTACTACCGGTAGACCGCCTGTCAAGTTTCGTGCCATTTGTACTTCGTTTGATACTCCAACGGTTAACCGAGGGACCGAAAAGGCCTCGTGTGTGTTGCAGCCCAACACCCCTCCAAAGTGGCCCAAAACCCACCAAAACCTCCTCCATCACCTCGGTCGTTCTATCACGATCGCGTGGCCGAAAACCGCACCTCATTTGGACTCTCCTAGCTCCCTCTGTTGGAAATATGCCCTAGAGGCAATAATAAAATGATTATTATTATATTTCCTTGTTCATGATAATTGTCTATTATTCATGCTATAATTGTGTTATCCGGCAATCATAATACATGTGTGAATACATAGACCATAACATGTCCCTAGTGAACCTCTAGTTAACTAGCTCGTTGATCAACAGATAGTCATGGTTTCCTACCTATGGACATTGGATGTCATTGATAACGGGATCACATCATTAGGAGAATGATGTGATGGACAAGACCCAATCCTAAGCATAGCACAAGATCATGTCGTTCGTTTGCTAGAGCTTTTCCAATGTCAAGTATCATTTCCTTAGACCATGAGATCGTGTAACTCCCGGATGCCGTAGGAGTGCTTTGGGTGTACCAAACGTCACAACGTAACTGGGTGACTATAAAGGTATACTACAGGTATCCCCGAAAGTATCTGTTGGGTTGACACGGATCGAGACTAGGATTTGTCACTCCTTATGACGGAGAGGTATCTCCGGGCCCACTCGGTAATGCATCATCACAATGAGCTCAATGTGACCAAGTATTTGGTCACAGGATCATGCATTACAGTACGAGTAAAGTGACTTGCCGGTAACGAGATTGAACGAGGTATTGGGATACCGACGATCGAATCTCGGGCAAGTAACGTACCGATTGACAAAGGGAATTGAATACGGGATTGATAGAATCCTTGACATCATGGTTCATCCGATGAGATCATCGTGGAACATGTGGGAGCCAACATGGGTATCCAGATCCCGCTGTTGGTTATTGACCGGAGAGTCGTCTCGGTCATGTCTACATGTCTCCCGAACCCGTAGGGTCTACACACTTAAGGTTCGGTGACGCAAGGGTTGTAGAGATATTAGTATGCGGTAACCCGAAAGTTGTTCAGAGTCTCGGATGAGATCCCGGACGTCATGAGGAGTTCCGGAATGGTCCGGAGGTGAAGATTTATATATAGGAAGTCCAGTTTCTGCCATCGAGAAAGTTTCGGGGGTAATCGGTATTGTACTGGGACAACCGGAAGGGTCCCGGGGGTCCACCGGGTGGGGCCACCTATCCCGGAGGGCCCCATGGGCTGAAGTGGGAGGGGAACCAGCCCCTGGTGGGCTGGTGCGCCCCCCATGGGCCTCCCCCTACGCCTAGGGTTGGAAACCCTAGGGGTGTGGGGCGCCCCACCTGACTTGGGGGGCAAGTCCCCCCCTTGGCCGCCGCCCCCCCCCCCCTTGGAGATTGGATCTCCTAGGGCCGGCGCCCCCCTAGGGGTCCTATATATAGTGGGGGAGGGAGGGTAGCCGACCCTAGCCCTTGGCGCCTCCCTCTCCCCTCGTAACACATCTCTCTCTCTCTCGTTGGAGCTTGGCGAAGCTCTGCCGAGATCACCGCTGCTTCCACCACCACGTCGTCGTACTGCTGGATCTCCATCAACCTCTCCTTCCCCTTGTTGGATCAAGAAGGAGGAAACGTCTTCCCAACTGTACGTGTGTTGAACGTGGAGGTGCCGTCCGTTCAGCACTTGGTCATCGGTGATTTGGATCACGACGAGTACGACTCCATCAACCTCGTTGTCTTGAACGCTTCCTCTCGCGATCTACAAGGGTATGTAGATGCACTCCCCTTTCCCTCGTTGCTAGATGACTCCACAGATTGATCTTGGTGATGCGTAGAAAATTTTAAAATTTTGCTACGTTCCCCAACACCCTCTACATATAAATATGTGTCTCCCTCCGAAATACTCGCGCAGATGAAACCCTAACCTCCTCCTCCGCGCGCCACCTCACATGTCCACTCCGCCACCGGACGCGTCCACCCTGCCGCCACATCACTCCGACCAATCGGAGCACACCACCTCAGCACTGTCGCTGTCCCGCGCCAATCATGGCCCGCCACCAGTCCAGCGCGCCGCCCCCACCGCGCCGGACCGCGGAGCCCATCGCAGGCCCGCACGGGCCCGGTCGCCGCCACCGCCGCCCGCAGGCGCGGATCCGCGCCCGCCGCCATGTGCCTCTGGCCGGAGATGCCGCTCGACGGCCACCGCGCCCGCGTGCCACCCTTCGCCAAAGTTCTCCGCCACCGCCTGCAACCTCGCCGGAGCACCGTGCTCTCATGTCCTCGCCGCCTGAGCTCCTTGTCGTCCCCATGGCGCCACCGCCCTCTTGGTCGCCGCCGGACGGGCCGGACCTCACCGGATCTGCCGCCTGTCGTCGGTCCTGGCCTCCCCGCCGTCCTCGAGCATTCTCGCCGGAGCTCCATGGTGCGCCGCCGCCGCCCTGTCTCTCGCTCCCGATCGGATCGGGAGGAGGACGAGGAATCAGCCCCGTGGGCCCGCACCGCGTCCGGCCCACCTCCAGCCTCAGCCCGCTTCCTCTAGCCCGCGCCGCCTCTCCGCTGAACTGGGCCAGGCCCATGGTGAGTGCCAGCTATCCTCCGCCCCCGAATCCATACATTTTGAGCATACTTCCTCGCATCATAACTTCATAACCGTTGCTCCGATTCATGCGTGTAGCATATCAAAATGTTCGTCTCGACGAGTACATCGTTTCATCTCATCGCATCATTTTCATTTGAGCTGATCTTGATGCCTGAAATGCTGTTGGAAGAGGGCTATGTGATGATTGTTTCAGATCTGTTTCAGCAAATGCCCTTTTGTCATTTTTGCCATGATTAATGTGTGCATGCTATGATCCTGAGCTCTACATGTGTTGTGTAGAATGCCATGCCATCTTACAGGGGTGTATGCCATGTATTTTTTGTGATCTTTGTGGTGACTAGCACAAGCATGCAAAGTAGCTTACTCAATGATGCTGATTTCAGGGACTTAGAATTTCACTAAGTCCTTGCCCTGTCTTTCTTTCTATGCCATATGTTCATGATGTTTCCTAGTGATCCGTGCCTCTTTTGAGGATGATCAGTAAGGATGTTTTCTTAATATTGTGGTGCTCTATCCATCCATGTCTTTGTTTGCATTTATGGAGCACCCTACTTGAGTCAATCGAGCTCTACTTTTGCTATAAAATGTTCCTGGAAGATTGTTAACATGTTTAGCGATTTTGCCAAGCTTGTTGTTGTTGATCCGTGCATGCTATGTTGTTGTTCTTGCCATGTCTAGCTTCTATGCCATGTCTATCTGCTGGGTGTATACTTAGATTGTCATGCCATGCCTTGTAGTGAGTGCATCGAGCTCGTAAACATGCCTACTTGTTAACTGTTTTGCCATGCTCCAGTTTTTCACTAAGTCTGAATCTGTTTATGTTTTTTCTATGTTCACATGCTTGCAATTGTACTTTCTGATCCCTTTTGGCTCATGTTCACTAAGGGACTTTTGTTATATGCTTTGAGTAGCTTCATGCCATGCCTTGCTTTGCCATGATATGTTCCTGTAGCATGTAGTTTTCGTGCTCTAAACATTGCTTCCTGATGATAAATTCCTGACTTGTTGATAATTTCACTAAGTCTGTAACCTGTTATCATTTGCACTTTTGCATGCTTGTTTGAACCTGTTAATGAGTGAATTAGCCGTAGCTCAGGGTTTATCTTTAGTTAAGCATCATGAGTGGATCCCTGCCATGTATTTTGTTGCTATGTTGGTGTAGCGACCCGACCCGAATGGATCAAGTCTCTGTGCTTATGTGTCATCCCTGGATCAGTATGCTGACACACACAGTACTCGAAGGATTTATAACAGAGGTAAATCACATGTATAAAGTAACGTAAATACTATTACGTCAATCCAATAGCGGAAGCAACAAGGTTGTGGATTCCCATCAACACCAACGGCAAAGTTGAGTGTAGAAATCGTAACCCTAACGTAACACTTACTCGTCATAAGAAACCTGCAACATGAGACGTTGCAGCCCGAAACGGGTCAGTACATTGAATGTACTGGCAAATTCACACCATAGAGAAAATGATGAACAAAGGCTATCACTATATGCATATATGGCTGGTGGAAAAGCTCTATGGTTATAAGGTTTTTGCGTAAAGCCAATTTTCCCTACTGCAAAGGAATAAATTTATTTAACTATCATGGTGGTTGTGAAACATTGAGAATGGTTGACAGCATTCTCAATCCCAATTAAAAGTAATTAATACCCAACAACATTTATTAGAGGTAACATGTTGAGATTCACAGGATATTCAAGTACTAGATACTCAAGTTGTCCATAATCGGGGACACGGCTAATCATGATTAGTTTGTACACTCTGCAGAGGTTTGCGCACTTTTCCCCACAAGACTCGATCGCCTCCGTTTGGTTTCTCGCACTACACGGTGTTTGAGAAGACGGATGACCGAGACATAGTCTTTCAGAAGCACTAGCACCTTACATGTGGGGTAGACCGGTACACCTACATCCCCTACATCTGCTAGTCCACCCCGTAAGAGTTCGCACAACTTAGTCAACTATGCCAGAGCCCATAGTAGCATGTGGCCTGCACACGGAAGTTTCTAGCATGAATTATCTTATGATCCCTTTGAGCCTGGGTGGCGGTCCAAAATAAAACAGGCAAGTCCTGATAGACATCAGGTGCCTCAATCCACCCAGATGTGTGTTTAAGTTGCCACCTTAGATAAACCATTAAAATTAATAAACTCACATCTGTCATGGATATCACTCACCCAATCCACGTCTACTAGCATAGCATGGCATAATAAGCAAACGTAGAAGTAACTCCCAAAGGTTTGATAATAAACAGGTAATAGGTACTACCTCATCTACTTCCCATCCCACAATTTAATTAGATCCTAATCATGCAATGTGTGAGGATTGATCTAATGCAATAAAACTGGGTTGTAGAAAAGGTATGATCAAAGTGTGAACTTGCCTCAATGTTGATGAAGATGATTCGCACTCAAAACTCTTGATAGATCTACTCGTCACACTCCGGTCAATCTATCGTAAGCAAACAATAGTAACCACACAATAAGTACTCATCTAATGCACAAGTAAAACTCGAAAGAGAACGAATCCAGAAGTTCAACTTAAGAACTCCGGTTGCAAAGAAAGAACGAACCGAACAAAGAAACGGAAAACAAACGGCGGAAGAAAACAACTCGGTTCTAGCAAGTTGAAACTAGGTCAAATTTTTATAGTAGCAAAAACTTGTTCAAGTTGATTAGACGGAACGGCGGTTTCGAGACGAAACTCCAGGCGCTTGAATCACCTGATTCCGATAAACGGGCGAGAAGATAAACTAGAACGAAGATCGGATCTGAGATCGCGATCGCGGAATAAATCCGACGAAAAGAAAACAGAAGAACGGTTAAACGAACGGACGTCGTTAACCGGGAAAGAATCGGTGAACTCCAGCAAGGCCCAACCTTGGTTTTACCATTCGCCACCTAGCCTCTTTTTCCCTTGGGTTAGGCCAGCCCAAGGGTCATCTTTATTTTAACCCCCCGGGCCAGTGCTTGTCTAAGTGTTGGTCCAAACTAGAGCCCCTTGCAGCACCACCTCAGGGAAACTCGAGGGCTGGTTTTAGTTGTACGGATTACTTATCCGGTGTTGCCTTGAGAACGAGATATGTACAGCTCCTATCGGGATGTCGGCGCATCGGGTGGTCTTGCTGGACTTGTTTTACCATTGTCGAGGATGTCTTGTAACCAGGATGCCGAGTCTGATCGGATTGTCTTGGGACAAGGAATATCCTTCGTTGACCATGAGAGCTTGTGATGGGCTAAGTTGGGACACCCCTGCAGGGATTTGAACTATCGAAAGCCGTGCCCACGGTTATGGGCAGATGAGAATTTGTTAATGTTCGATTGTAGAAAACCTGAAGTTTATCTTAATTAAAATACATCAACCGTGTGTGTAACCATGATGGTCTCTTTCCGACGGTGTCCGGGAAGTGAACACGGTGTTGGAGTTATGCTTGACGTAGGTTGTTCTAGGATCACTTCTTAATCATAGATTTCTCGAACGTGCTTTGCCCTCTCTTCTCGCTCTCATTTGCGTATGTTAGCCACCAAATATGCTAGTCGCTTGCTGCAGCTCCATCATCATACCTTTTACCCTTCCTATAAGCTTAAATACTCTTGATCGCGAGGGTGTGAGATTGCTGAGTCCCCGTGACTCACAGATACTTCCAAAACCAGTTTGCAGGTGTCGATGATACCGTGCAGGTGACGCAACCAAGCTCAAGGAGGAGCTCGATGAAGATCTTGTCCTTTGTGTTGTTCTCGTTCTAGTGATCAGTAGTGGAGCCCAGTTGGGGTCGATCGGGGATCTGTGTAGCTTTTGGGGTAGTCTTCTTTTATTTTGGTTCCGTAGTCGGACCTTGAGGTATCTGATGATGTAATGCTTTATTCATGTAATTGTGTGAAGTGGCGATTGTAAGCCAACTATGTATCTTTTCCCTTATGTATTACATGGGTTGTGTGAAGATTACCTCACTTGCGACATTGCTTTCAATGCGGTTATGCCTCTAAGTCGTGCTTCGACACGTGGGAGATATAGCCGCATCGAGGGTGTTACAAGTTGGTATCAGAGCCTTCCCCGACTTTAGGAGCCCCCCTGCTTGATCGAATCGCTGGCGTTGTTGAGTCTAGAAAAAAATGTTTTGAGTCATTTAGGATATCAGAGAGTAGGATTCTTTTTACTCCTTAGTCCCTTCGTCGCTCTGGTGAGACATCCTGACGTAGAGTTTTGACTCTTCTCTTCTCAAATTTCACTAATTTTTTTTAGGATCACGCGGGTATCTTGGAATCGTTCCGATGGTTTTGTGACAAGAACATTGTCCTTGGTGCCTCCTGACATTTAGGGGTTGTGGCAGTGTCCCGGGGACTTGAGCTCCGAGGTGTTGTCGTCACAATTTTATCGTTGCAGTTCTAGAATACCTGAGTTTCGTCGACATCGAAAATCTCTTTTATGTAGTTGTTGGTGAGATAACCTCGACGCCACCCAGTACTGAGGCGGGAGTTCGAGAGTATTGCCATAACTCGTATAACGGATGCTTTTCGAAGGTTTCTTGGTTATGTGTTGAAGGATGGATACAACTGGATGTAGGATTTGTTAGTTTTGGGTGAGATATTATGCTTCCCCTGTATCCCCAACACCTGATTGCATAACCAGAAAATTTCGGGAGTTTATATGTGGGAATTCAAGTAGCACTTAGGATTTCTTTTTGACAGATGTATGATTTGAAATTGGGGTTCAATGTCTAGTGGTCCGCCTATCCACGGTTGGTTTTACAGTGGTCTCATTGTGTCTTAAAGAGCCCTTGGCTATGCCGACTCGGGGATGCTTCGTATGTCATGTGCACTGCCTTGTACATGATGGTGTTGTACGATCGAGCCCGTGTAGGCCCCACCACAAAAACTTCGGACGAAGTCTCTATCATATGTTTGTTCCAGCTTATTCTGCAAGCCAATCTTTTGTTTTTGCCTTGAGTTGTGGTATTCGAGTTGCTTTGAAGTCAAGTGTTGATTCCATACCTTTCATAAACGGTGTTCTCATACTCTGATGTGAATACTAATCCATCCTAATAATCGAGATTTTCATGTCAATCCTTTTTCAACCGGCGTGTTTCTCTTCAAGTGGACCCGATCATTTCAACATCAGCAAGATCAAGTATCAGTTCTTCTCAACGGTGTTTGCTTCATCCGTCTTCAAGTTGCCTTTGTTTTTCCCACCCTCCCTCCCTGTGTTTCTTCAAGGACTCAGATTTCTTCATCAAGTATCCATTTCATTGTTGTGGAGTCTTTCCATTCTTTTCCGTCAATGTCTTATCTGATGATCTCTCATGAAGATTCTAACGGAGCTTCAAGTTCATCATTCTTCGTTCTTTTTCTTCTCCGGTGGATTCAATTCAAGCTTTGTCGGTCATATCTTTTCCTCGTTTCAATGCTTTTCTTATGCCGGTGCACCTCATAATAATTCACTTCTCGCTATTCATTTGTTCCGGAGTGCCCAAGATATCTCAATAGGCTCGTCTTGTCATTCAAGACCCGTTCAACCTATTTCAAGGTTGTTATCTCATTCAAGCCATTTAAATCAATCGGTGCAATCTCTCTTCAAAATCGTTCAACGGTGTATCTTTTGAGTGGGCCCATAACCCACAGGTCTTTTCCCAGGATCTTACCTGACTCTTCTTTTCCCGGCGTTATTCTCAAATTCATTTCAAAGTTTGACGTAAGAATGAATTATCATCACTCTTATGAATTTTCTCCAAGATCTGTCAAATTATTTTCACCGTTGGCTCAACCTTTCTATTCGTCATCCCGGAATATCTCAACAATTTGGTGGCGTTTCTCGTCCTCATTCTCGAATTTTGAAGACCGAAGTAGAGTTTTTCCTCCCAAAACTTGCTCCGTTCTCGTGAAGATTCATGGGCCTAGTTTATTGCCATTCTCTCATAATTGTTTTCAATTGTGAGAATTCTTTCCACCTATCCTGAGTAATTCAGGAGTCTTTTAAGTTTGATTTACCGGAGCCCATCATTTCAGAAGATTTATTCATTCTCAGCTTTCAGCTATCATTCTCCAAATCTTACCGGTGCATCATTCAAGTTTTCTCTTATTAGCTCGTGATTCTCTTTGTTCTCATGTATCTAATTCTCTCAAGCATCTTCATTCGATTTTCCAATTCTACCCGGTGATTTGTGCCTTTGCTATGTTCCTTTTCAATTCTTACGGTGGTTCTTCCAAGATTCTTCCCCCTTTGTTTATCATATCAATTTATTCGTTGTTTCAATCCTATCGGTGGATCATTGAAGGCCTCTTCAAGTTGGTGCTATATCTATCTTAATCCTTTTCAACGAGAATAAGTAGTATGCAAAATCCGTTGCTTGTCATCAATTTAAATTGGTGAAGGATAAGCATAATGTAATTCTTATTCTTGTTTCATCGAGTAAATTCAATTCCTGCTTTCCGGAGTGGTTCATCTTATCAATTCTCGGTTTCACTTGATTCATCTTTCTTTTTCCTGGAGTTCCAAGTTCTCTCAATTATTTCACCATGGATATCCATCTAAATCGTTACAAGGATTCACCTTGTGTTTTCAACTTCTCTTTCTTCTCGTTATCCTTTTGTTACCGGAGTTCTTCATGAAGGTTCTACATGATGGTTCATAAAGGATTTAATTCCTTTTCGAAGTGTTCATCGAGATTCTTTTCAGAGGAGCTCATGCATTCTTCATCTTGCAATCCGGAGTGCAATTCTTTGTACCGTATCATTGGAGGTGGTATTATGTCATTCGTGATAATTTCCCGTCGTGCTCCGTGATTCACAAGTTATCAAGAATGAGATATTTTAAATCCATCAATCTCATCATTGGAGTTATCTTGGGTTATATTTCACCTAAAGCTTTCCCTAAGGATTGTTGCTAGTAATGGTGATAATATATGATCCAAGTTCTTCATCTATCCTCCCGGTGAAATATTTTCTCATCTCCTTGTTCATATCAATCCAATTCTTTTTCCGTGAGTGGCAAGTTGTCACCTCATAATTTTAAGAAGTCTTCTATAAGTCCATATCAAGCTTGTTCTTTTCGTTGTTGATTTCCCAACAACTCCGTTCAATCCTTCTTTTAAGGATGATTTTCAAATTCTATTGTGGTAGAAGATGTCATTTTCTTCTCAACTCTTTCCTTTCCAACAATCCAACTTCTATTCTTTTGTTCCGGGTTGTGATGTTGCTCTCTTCAACCCATCTTCTTGTTTTGTCAGGATCATGTTCTTTTCTTGGTTTATTCATTTAACCGAGGTGTTGTGTCATTTTGCTCAAGCTCTTTCATTTTATCAAGTCTTTCATCTCTTTTCAACCGAAGTGCTACCCGAATTGGCTCTTTCTTTTCCTCTTTCTTAACGGAGTGCTTTCAACTTCGTTCATCTCTGTTGTATTATTTTCTCGAAATGGCTTAACCTTTTAAAGGTTCTTTGGTTTCACTCGTTTTTCAAAGAAGCAACTTAGTTTTACCTCTTCTTTTTCTCTTCCGTTTTCCCCTCCGGTGCCATTCTAGATCTCGGGACGAGATCCTCTCGTAGTGGTGGAGTGTTGTAGCGTCCCGAGACCGATGTGCTAGGTGTCCTCTAGTTATTTGCTATTGTTTCCTTGTCATTGCTTGCGTGTCATGCATCTCATATCATGTCATCATGTGCATTTCATTTGCATACATGTTCGTCTCATGCATCCGAGCATTTTCCCCGTTGTCCGTTTTGCAATCCGGCGCTCCTATGTCCTCCGGTGGTCCTTTCTACCTCTTTTCGTGTGCGGGTGTTAAACGTTTTGGATTGGACCGAGACTTGTCATGCGGCCTTGGTTTACTACCGGTAGACCGCCTGTCAAGTTTCGTGCCATTTGTACTTCGTTTGATACTCCAACGGTTAACCGAGGGACCGAAAAGGCCTCGTGTGTGTTGCAGCCCAACACCCTTCCAAAGTGGCCCAAAACCCACCTAAACCCTTTCCATCATCTCGGTCGTTCGATCACGATCGCGTGGCCGAAAACCGCACCTCATTTGGACTCTCCTAGCTCCCTCTGTTGGAAATATGCCCTAGAGGCAATAATAAAATGATTATTATTATATTTCCTTGTTCATGATAATTGTCTATTATTCATGCTATAATTGTGTTATCCGGCAATCATAATACATGTGTGAATACATAGACCATAACATGTCCCTAGTGAACCTCTAGTTAACTAGCTCGTTGATCAACAGATAGTCATGGTTTCCTACCTATGGACATTGGATGTCATTGATAACGGGATCACATCATTAGGAGAATGATGTGATGGACAAGACCCAATCCTAAGCATAGCACAAGATCATGTCGTTCGTTTGCTAGAGCTTTTCCAATGTCAAGTATCATTTCCTTAGACCATGAGATCGTGTAACTCCCGGATGCCGTAGGAGTGCTTTGGGTGTACCAAACGTCACAACGTAACTGGGTGACTATAAAGGTATACTACAGGTATCCCCGAAAGTATCTGTTGGGTTGACACGGATCGAGACTAGGATTTGTCACTCCTTATGACGGAGAGGTATCTCCGGGCCCACTCGGTAATGCATCATCACAATGAGCTCAATGTGACCAAGTATTTGGTCACAGGATCATGCATTACAGTACGAGTAAAGTGACTTGCCGGTAACGAGATTGAACGAGGTATTGGGATACCGACGATCGAATCTCGGGCAAGTAACGTACCGATTGACAAAGGGAATTGAATACGGGATTGATAGAATCCTTGACATCATGGTTCATCCGATGAGATCATCGTGGAACATGTGGGAGCCAACATGGGTATCCAGATCCCGCTGTTGGTTATTGACCGGAGAGTCGTCTCGGTCATGTCTACATGTCTCCCGAACCCGTAGGGTCTACACACTTAAGGTTCGGTGACGCAAGGGTTGTAGAGATATTAGTATGCGGTAACCCGAAAGTTGTTCAGAGTCCCGGATGAGATCCCGGACGTCATGAGGAGTTCCGGAATGGTCCGGAGGTGAAGATTTATATATAGGAAGTCCAGTTTCTGCCATCGAGAAAGTTTCAGGGGTAATCGGTATTGTACTGGGACAACCGGAAGGGTCCCGGGGGTCCACCGGGTGGGGCCACCTATCCCGGAGGGCCCCATGGGCTGAAGTGGGAGGGGAACCAGCCCCTGGTGGGCTGGTGCGCCCCCCATGGGCCTCCCCCTACGCCTAGGGTTGGAAACCCTAGGGGTGTGGGGCGCCCCACCTGACTTGGGGGGCAAGTCCCCCCCTTGGCCGCCGCCCCCCCCTTGGAGATTGGATCTCCTAGGGCCGGCACCCCCCTAGGGGTCCTATATATAGTGGGGGAGAGGGAGGGCAGCCGACCCAAGCCCTTGGCGCCTCCCTCTCCCCTCGTAACACATCTCTCTCTCGTTGGAGCTTGGCGAAGCTCTGCCGAGATCACCGCTGCATCCACCACCACGTCGTCGTGCTGCTGGATCTCCATCAACCTCTCCTTCCCCTTGCTGGATCAAGAAGGAGGAGACGTCTTCCCAACCGTACGTGTGTTGAACACGGAGGTGCCGTCCGTTCGGCACTTGGTCATTGGTGATTTGGATCACGATGAGTACGACTCCATCAACCCCGTTCTCTTGAACGCTTCCGCTCGTGATCTACAAGGGTATGTAGATGCACTCCCCTTTCCATCGTTGCTAGATGACTCCATAGATTGATCTTGGTGATGCGTAGAAAATTTTAAAATTCTGCTACGTTCCCCAACAAACAGTGGCATCATGATCTAGGTCTATGCGTAGTTTCTATGCACGAGTAGAACACAAGTAGTTGTGGGCGTTGATTTTGTCAATATACTTTCCGTTACTAGTCTTATATTGATTCGGCGGCATCGTGGGATGAAGCGGCCCGGACCGACCTTACACGTACGCTTACGTGAGACTGGTTCCACTGACTGACATGCACTAGTTGCATAAGGTGGCTAGCGGGTGTCTGTCTCTCCCACTTTAGTCGGATCGGATTCGATGAAAAGGGTCCTTATGAAGGGTAAATAGAAATTGGCATATCACGTTGTGGTTTTGGCGTAGGTAAGAAACATTCTTGCTAGAAACCTATAGCAGCCACGTAAAAACTTGCAACAACAATTAGAGGACGTCTAACTTGTTTTTGCAGCATGTGCCATGTGATGTGATATGGCCAAAGGATGTGATGAATGATATATGTGATGTATGAGATTGATCATGTTCTTGTAATAGGAATCATGACTTGCATGTCGATGAGTATGACAACCGGCAGGAGCCATAGGAGTTGTCTTAATTTATTTATGACCTGCGTGTCAACATAAACGTCATGTAATTACTTTACTTTATTGCTAAACCGTTAGCCATAGTAGTAGAAGTAATAGATGACGAGACAACTTCATGAAGACACGATGATGGAGATCATGGTGTCATGCCGGTGACGATGATGATCATGGCGCCCCGAAGATGGAGATCAAAAGGAGCAAATGATATTGGCCATATCATGTCACTATTTGATTGCATGTGATGTTTATCATGTTTTAGCTTCTTATTTGCTTAGAACGACGGTAGTAAATAAGATGATCCCTCACAATAATTTCAAGAAAGTGTTCCCCCTAACTGTGTGCCATTGCGAAAGTTCGTTGTCTCGAAGCACCACGTGATGATCGGGTGTGATAGATTCTAATGTTCACATACAACGAGTGTAAGCCAGATTTACACATGCAAAACACTTAGGTTGACTTGACGAGCCTAGCATGTACAGACATGGCCTCGGAACACAAGAGACCGAAAGGTCGAACATGAGTCGTATGGAAGATACGATCAACATGGCGATGTTCACCGATGATGACTAGTCCGTCTCACGTGATGATCGGACATGATCTAGTTGAGTCGAATCATGTATCACTTAGATGACTAGAGGGATGTCTAATCTGAGTGGGAGTTCATTAAATAATTTGATTAGATGAACTTAGTCTAAAAAATCTTTGCAAAATGTCTTGTAGATCAAATGGCCAACGCTCATGTCAACCTCAACTTCAACGCGTTCCTAGAGAAAACCAAGCTGAAAGATGATGGCAACAACTATACGGACTGGGTCCGGAACCTGAGGATCATCCTCATAGCTGCCAACAAAGCATATGTCCTAGAAGCACTGCTAGGTCAAGCACCCATCCCAGAGAACCAAGACGTTATGAACGCTTGGCAGTCACGTGCTGATGATTACTACCTCGTTCAGTGTGGCATGCTTTACAGCTTAGAACCAGGGCTCCAAAAGTGTTTTGAGCAACACGGAGCATATGAGATGTTCGAAGAGCTGAAAATGGTTTTCCAAGCTCATGCCCAGGTCGAGAGATATGGAGTCTCCGACAAGTTCTACAGTTGTAAGATGGAGGAAAATAGTTCTATCAGTGAGCACATACTCAAAATGTCTGGGTTGCACAACCGCTTGTCCCAGCTGGACATTAACCTCCCGGACGAGGCGATCATTGACAGAATCCTTCAGTCGCTCCCACCTAGCTACAAGAGCTTTGTGATGAACTACAATATGCAGGGGATGGTGAAAACTATTCCTGAAGTATTTTCAATGCTAAAATCAGCGGAGGTGGAAATCAAAAAGGAACATCAAGTGTTGATGGTCAATAAAACCACTAGTTTCAAGAAAGGCAAGGGTAAGAAGAACTTCAACAAGGACGGCAAGGGAGTTTCCGCGCCCGGTAAATCAGTTGCCGAGAAGAAGCCAAAGAATGGACCCAAACCTGAGACTGAGTGCTGGAAGCGGAACTACCCCCAAATACTTAGTGGACAAGAAGGCTGACAACACTAAAGGTATATGTGATATACATGTAATTGATGTGTACCTTACCAGTACTTGTAGTAGCTCCTGGGTATTTGATACCGGTGCAGTTGCTCATATTTGTAACTCAAAACAGGAGCTGCGGAATAAGCGGAGACTGGCAAAGGACGAGGTGACGATGCGCGTCGGGAATGGTTCCAAGGTCGATGTGATCGCCGTCGGCACGCTACCTCTATATTTACCTACGGGATTAGTTTTAAACCTCAATAATTGTTATTTAGTGCCAGCTTTGAGCATGAACATTGTATCTGGATCTCGTTTAATACGAGATCGCTACTCATTTAATAATGGTTGTTCTATTTATATGAGAGATATGTTTTATGGTCATGCCCCGCTGGTCAATGGTTTATTCTTAATGAATCTCGAACGTGAAGTTACACATATTCATTGTGTGAATACCAAAAGATGTAAGATTGATAATGATAGTCCCACATATCTGTGGCACTGCCGCCTTGGTCACATCGGTGTCAAACGCATGAAGAAGCTCCATACAGATGGACTTTTGGAGTCTCTTGATTTCGAATCATTTGACACATGCGAACCATGCCTCATGGGTAAAATGACCAAGACTCCGTTCTCCGAAACAATGGAGCGAGCAACCAACTTATTGGAAATTATACATACTGATGTGTGCGGTCCAATGAGCGTTGAGGCTCGCGGTGGCTATCGTTATGTTCTCACTCTCACTGATGACTTCAGTAGATATGGGTATGTCTATTTGATGAAACACAAGTCTGAGACCTTTGAAAAGTTCAAGGAATTTCAGAATGAGGTAGAGAATCAACATGATCGAAAGGTAAAATTCTTACGACCAGATCGTGGGGGAGAATATTTAAGTCACGAATTTGGTACGCACTTAAGGAAATGTGGAATTGTTTCACAACTCACGCCGCCTGGAATGCCTCAGCGTAACGGTGTGTCCGAACATCGTAATCGCACTCTATTGGATATGGTGCGATCTATGATGTCACTCATTGATTTACCGCTATCATTTTGGGGATACGCTCTAGAGACAGCTACATTCACTTTAAATAGGGCACCGTCTAAATCCGTTGAGACGACACCGTATGGATTATGGTTTGGGAAGAAACCTAAGCTGTCGTTTCTAAAAGTTTGGGGATGCGATGCTTATGTCAAGAAACTTCAACCTGAAAAGCTCGAACCCAAGTCGGAAAAATGCGTCTTCATAGGATACCCTAAGGAAACCATTGGGTATACCTTCTACCTTAGATCCGAAGGTAAGATCTTTGTTGCCAAGAACGGGTCCTTTCTGGAGAAAGAGTTTCTCTCGAGAGAAGTAAGTGGGAGGAAAGTAGAACTCGATGAAGTACTGCCTCTTGAACCAGAAAGTAGCGCAGCTCAGAAAGATGTTCCTGTGGTGCCTGCACCGACTAGAGAGGAAGTTAATGATGATGATCAAGGTACTTCGGATCAAGTTGCTACTTAACTTCGAAGGTCCACAAGGACACGTTCCACACCAAAATGGTACGGCAACCCTGTCCTGGAAATCATGTTGTTAGACAATGGTGAACCTTCGAACTATGAAGAAGCAATGGTGGGCCCAGATTCCAACAAATGGCTTGAAGCCATGCAATCCGAGATAGGATCCATGTATGAAAACAAAGTATGGACTTTGACAGACTTGCCCGATGATCGCGAGCGATAGAGAATAAATGGATCTTTAAGAAGAAGATGGACGCGGATGGTAATGTTACCATCTATAAGGCTTGACTTGTCGCTAAGGGTTATCGACAAGTTCAAGGGGTTGACTACGATGAGACCTTCTCACCCGTAGCGAAGCTGAAGTCCGTCCGAATCATGTTAGCAATTGCCGCATACTATGATTATGAGATATGTCAAATGGACGTCAAAACGGCATTCCTTAACGGCTTTCTTAAGGAAGAATTGTATATGATGCAGCCGGAAGGTTTTGTCGATCCTAAGAATGCTAACAAGGTATGCAAGCTCCAGGGCTCCATCTATGGGCTGGTGCAAGCATCTCGGAGTTGGAACATTCGCTTTGATGAAATGATCAAAGCGTTTGGGTTTATGCAGACTTATGGAGAAGCCTGCATTTACAAGAAAGTGAGTGGGAGCTCTGTAGCATTTCTCATATTATATGTGGATGACATACTTTTGATGGGAAATGATATAGAACTTTTGGACAATATTAAGGCCTACTTGAATAAGTGTTTTTCAATGAAAGGACCTTGGAGAAGCTGCTTACATATTAGGCATCAAGATCTATAGAGATAGATCGAGACGCCTCATAGGTCTTTCACAAAGCACATACCTTGATAAGATATTGAAGAAGTTCAATATGGATCAGTTCAAGAAGGGGTTCTTGCCTGTGTTGCAAGGTGTGAAGTTGAGCTCAGCTCAATGTCCGACCACGGCAGAAGATAGAGAAAAGATGAGTGTCGTCCCCTATGCCTCAGCCATAGGGTCTATCATGTATGCCATGTTGTGTACCAGACCTGATGTAAACCTTGCCGTAAGTTTGGTAGGAAGGTACCAAAGTAATCCCGGCATGGAACACTGGACAGCAGTCAAGAACATCCTGAAGTACCTGAAAAGGACTGATATGTTTCTCGTATATGGAGGTGACGAGGAGCTCGTCATAAAGGGTTACGTCAATGCTAGCGTCGACACAGATCTGGATGACTCTAAGTCACAAACCGGATACGTGTATATTTTGAATGGTGGGGCAGTAAGCAGGTGCAGTTGCAAGCAAAGCATCATGGGAGGGATCTACATGTGAAGCGGAGTACATAGCTGCTTCAAAAGCAGCATGGGAAGGAGTCTGGATGAAGGATTTTATCACCGACCTAGGAGTAATTCCCATTGCGTCGGGCCCGATGACTCTCTTCGATGACAATACTAGAGCTATTACCATTGCCAAGGAGCCCATGTTTCACAAGAAGACCAAGCACATCAAGTGCCGCTTCAACTCCATTCGTGAATATATTCAAGATGGAGACATAGATATTTGTAAAGTACATACGGATCTGAATGTCGCAGATCCATTGACTAAACCTCTTCCACAAGCAAAACATGATCAGCACCAGAACTCTACGGGTGTTCGATTCATCACAGTGTAACTAGATTATTGACTCTAGTGCAAGTGGGAGACTGTTGGAAATATGCCCTAGAGGCAATAATAAAATGGTCATTATTATATTTCCTTGTTCATGATAATTGTCTATTGTTCATGCTATAATTGTATTAACCGGAAACCGTAATACATGTGTGAATACATAGACCACAACATGTCCCTAGTGAGCCTCTAGTTGACTAGCTCGTTGATCAATAGATGGTTGTGGTTTCCTGACCATGGACATTGGATGTCGTTGATAATGGGATCACATCATTAGGAGAATGATGTGATGGACAAGACCCAATCCTAAGCATAGCACAAGATTGTGTAGTTCGTTTGTTGGAGCTTTTCTAATGTCAAAGTATCATTTCCTTAAACCAGGAGATTTTGCAACTCCTGGATGTCGTAGGAACGCTTTGGGTGTATCAAACGTCACAACGTAACTGGGTGACCATAAAGGTGCACTGCAAGTATCTCCAAAAATGTCTGTTGGGTTGGCACAAATGGAGACTGGGATTTTTCACTCCGTATGACGGAGAGGTATCTCTGGGCCCACTCAGTAATGCGTCATCATAATGAGCTCAATGTCACTAAGGAGTTAGCCACGGGATCATGTGTTACGAAACGAGTAAAGAGACTTGTCAGTAACGAGATTGAACAAGGTATGGGGATACCGACGATGGAATCTTAGGCAAGTAACATACCGATGGACAAAGGGAATTGTATATGGGATTGATTGAATCCCCGACATCGTGGTTCATCCGATGAGAACATCATCGAACATGTGGGAGCCAATATGGGTATCTAGATCCTGCTATTGGTTATTGGCCGGAGAGGTGTCTCGGTCATGTCTGCATGGTTCCCGAACCCGTAGGGTCTACACACTTAAGGTTCGGTGACGCTAGAGTTGTAATGGGAATTGTATGTGGTTACCAAAAGTCATTCGGAGTCCCGGATGAGATCCCAGACGTCACGAGGAGTTCCGGAATGGTCCGGTGGTTAAGATTTATATATGGGAAGTCTAGTTTCACTCCCGGAAAGTTTCGGGGGTTATCGCTATTGTACCGGGACCACCAAAAGGTGTCCGGGGGTCCACTAGGTGGGGCTACCTGCCTCGAGGGACCAAATGGGCTGAACATGGGTGGGAACCAGGCCCCTAGTGGGCTGGTGTGCCCCCCAAGGGGCCCAAGGCGCCTAGGGTTAATACCCTAGGGGTGGGGCGCCCCCCCCCCCCCCAACTGGTGGGGAAACACCCCCCCCGCCGCCCCCTCTAGATGCATCTAAGGGGGCCGGGCCCCTCTCCCCTTAACCCTATAAATAGTGGGGTGGGAGGGCAGCCGCACCTCAGCCCCTGGCGCAGCCCTTCCCGCTCCTACACCTCCTCCTCCTCCGTTGAGCTTGGTGAAGCTCTACCGAAGAACCACGAGCTCCACCACCACGCCGTCGTGCTGCCAGAGTTCTCCCTCAACTTCTCTTCTCCCCTTACTGGATCAAGAAGGAGGAGATGTCCCCGGGTTGTACATGTATTGAAGGCGGAGGCGACGTCCGTTCAGCGCTAGATCGGATCTTCCGTGATTTTAATCACGCGAGTACGACTCCATCAACCACGTTCCTTGCAACGCTTCCGCTTAGCGATCTTCAAGGGTATGAAGATGCACTCCCTCTCTCTCGTTGCTAGCATATCCTAGATTGATCTTGGTGACATGTAGGAATTTTTTTGAATTATTACTATGTTAACCAACATAATCTTTACCCGAGCAACCAAAATACGGCTTCGGTTCTGCCATGCTATGTCATACATATAGAGGCTTGTGTGATGCCACACAAAAAACCTCTTTCACACAAAAAGATCCGTTACTTTGTGTTGTTGGGAAACATGGCATGCAATTTCAAAAAAAAATCTACGCTCATGCAAGATCTATCTAGGAGATGCATAGCAACGAGAGGGAGAGTGTGTCTATGTACCCTCGTAGAACGAAAGCGGAAGCGTTTGACAACGCGGTTGATGTAGTCGAACTTCTTCTAGCTCTGACCGGTCAAGTACCAAACGTACGACACCTCCGAGTTCTGCACACGTTCAACTCGGTGACGTCCCTCGCCTTCTTGATCCAGCAAGTTGTCGAGGTAGTAGATGAGTTCCGTCAGCACGACGGCGTGGTGACAGTGATGGTGAAGTGATCCAAGCAGGGCTTCGCCTAAGGACTACGAAGATATGACCATGGGAGCAAACAGTGGAGGGGTGCACCGCACACAGCTAGGCAATTGCCTGGTGTGTGCTAGGGGCGCCCCCCTCCCAATATATATAGGTCGGGGGGAGAGGGAAGGCAGCCAAGGAGGCGCCCAAGTAGGTTGAATCCTACTTGGGGCCTTCCTAAGCCCCCCCCTTCCTTATCTGTCGGAGGGGGAAGGAAAGTGAGGGGAAGAGGGAAGGAATGGGGAATCCTATTCCCTATTTTTCCTTTCCCTTCCCCTCTTTCCTTCTCCTTCTTGGCTGGTCCATATGGGGGCGCACCAGCCCCTTGCGGCTGGTGTGTTTCCCCTCTTGGCCCATAAGGCCCATATCTTTTGTTGGGGGTGTCCGAAACCCCTTCTGGTGACCCGATATGTACCTGGTACTTTCGAGAACACTTCAGGTGTCCGAATACCATCGTACTATATATCAATCTTTACCTCTCGACCATTTCAAGACTCCTCATCATGTCTGTGATCTCATCCGGGACTCCGAACAACATTCGTTCACGAAATCACATAACTCATATAATACAATATCGTCATCGAACGTTAAGTGTACGGACCCTATGGGTTCAAGAACTATGTATACATGACTGAGACAGCTCTCCGGCTAAGAACCAATAGCAGAACCTGGATGCTCATATTGGCTCCTACATATTCTACGAAGATCTTTATCAGTCGAATCGTTATGACAACATACATAATTCCCTTTGTCAATCAGTATGTTACTTGCCCGAGATTCAATCATTGGTATCTACATACCTAGTTCAATCTCGTTACCAGCAAGTCTCTTTACTCGTTCCGTAATGCATCATCCTACAACTAACTCATTAGTCACTTTGCTTGCAAGGCTTCTTATGATGTGCATTACCGAGAGGGCCCAGAGATACCTCTCCGATACTTGGAGTGACAAATCCTAATCTTGATCTATGCCAACTCAACAAACACCTTCGGAGATACATGTAGAGCATCTTTATAATCACCCAGTTACGTTGTGACATTTGACAGCACACAAGGCATTCCTCTGGTATCCAAGAGTTGCATAACTCATAGTCAAAGGAATATGTATTTGACATGAAGAAAGCAATAGCAACAAAACTGAACGATCAATATGCTAAGATAATGGATGGGTCTTGTCTATCACATCATTCTACTAATGATGTGATCTCATTATCAGATGACAACTCATGTCCATGGTTAGGAAATTTAACCATCTTTGATCAACGAGCTAGTCAAGTAGAGGCTCACTAGGGACACAGTCTTAGTCTATGTATTCACACATGTATTTAGGTTTTCGATCAATACAAATTCTAGCATGAATAATAAACATTTATCATGAATAAGGAAATATAAAATAACAACTTTATTATTGCCTCTAGGGCATATTTCCTTCAGTCTCCCACTTGCACTAGAGGTCAATAATCTAGTTCACATCACCATGTGATTAACACCAAGTAAGTTCATCATTATCATGTGATTACACCCATAGCTTCATGCGATCACCCATGTGTCAAGCGCACACACCGCAAAGGGGTCTTACATAGAGTCAACATATAGTCACATCGCTATAGTGTACTTCAACTTACCCACATGGAATGGTACTTAGCGAGCGCGATAGATTATCAGTAGAAGTTTTGTGACATGATGAGTAGAGTCATTGAAAGTACATTCAGTGGCGAGATGCTATAGCTCATTCCACTACTTAGATTCCGTATGGTAATTGCGAGAATTTCGGTATACGGAGCTAGAGCAATACTGCTTCACTGCGGACGCAGTGACTCTATGGTAATATCCGGCCACTATACCACTTAAATGTATCCACGATGAGAGCATCTAAGTTCACTTATGTGTATCAGCAGTGTTATAAGCGTGCACCATACTATGTAACCGTGTGCTTAAACGAACACAAACTACTACTGTATAATATGCCATACCATAAGCTCGATGAAAATCCGATTGTCCCTTCATCTACTCAGGAAACTAGAGGATAAATTTTAACCGTTGTGCTCCTAGGTAATCATACCTCTCTGATAGTAATCCATAGTTGCTACATTATAATGGCCCCCGTGGCAGAAGTACCCGTCATGAGGTGTGACTACACACCATCGGAGACCTGTACACACACTCCATTAACGTTTATAGAACGCATCCATTGCTCAAGATGAAGTAATGGACTTCACATGCTGCTCCTGCATATCCTTCTGTGCCCGTGTTCATGTTGTAGTCTTAGCTTCAATACTTCATCATCACATCTGTATACATATGATAGCTACTCACAATTGCCTTTGTAGCCGATCCTAAGTCTTTATTTCAAGACTATTATTCAACTAGGCGACTACCCCGATGACGTCCACCTGGCGCCTACTCTTCCAGTCCGACCCTCATGTCTATCGCCGCAGCATGGTGGAAAGGCAAATCCGGCAAATCCTGCATTCCTGAATGTATTGCGTAAAAAGAGGAGTAGGCAAACCACGAATGGTGTGCCCGATCCCCAAAGGCGAACAAGGAAGCCACGCGACGGAGGAGGCAAGCCATCTGTGAGTTCCTATAACTTACCCGCCTTTGATTAGGGAGCCAAGATGGGTATACCAGACTACCGATGACGGGACAAGAAGGGAGAGGGAGATGGGAAGAGAGAGGACGAGGAGGTTACGATAGCCAGAAAGGATCCCTGTGAATAGCAGAATTTCCACTGCAAGACCCTCGGAGCTGCCCTGTAGATATTGCGGCATCAAGATCTATAGATCATTGGATCCAAGCGCTTGATAAGATTTTTCAATGACGAACCTAGCGCCTCTACCCTTGCAAAAGCTTTTGAAGGAGTTCAAAATAGATTGACATCAAAGATTAGGAGTTCAGGCATGTATACAAGATATGAAGTTAGAAGACTCCGAAAAACCCACCACGCAGAAGGAGTAGAGAAGAAGGAGGGAATTGGGTTCCTGTTGCTGGGGTCTTCCTTCCGTTTTCGCGATTCTTCTTATCTTGTTTTCTGTCTTCTTTTTTACTCTTTGGGTCCTTTCCGTTTTTCCGTCTTTTGCTCCTTCCTTTCTTTGTATTTCCTTTCTTTTCTTTTTTTTTGTTCGTTCTCTTCTTTTTCTTTTATTTTGGCTTCCCTTCCGCGTCCTATTCCTGCTGTTATGTTGTGCTCCTTTCCTCGCTTCAATCTACTCTTCGGGTGCTTTCCTTTGGCAGCCTTTTGTGATGCTGGGTAGGCTGATACTGTCTCCAACGTATCTATAATTTTTGATTGCTCCATGCTATTATATTATCTGTTTTGGATGTTAATGGGCTTTATTTTACACTTTTATATCATTTTTGGGACTAACCTACAAACCGGAGGCCCGCCCCAAATTGCTGTTTTTTTGCCTATTTTAGAGTTTCGCTGAAAAGGAATATCAAACGTAGTCCAAACGGAATGAAACCTTCGGGAACGTAATTTTCTCAACAAACATGATCCAGGAGACTTGGAGTGGGCGTCAAGAAACAATCGAGGAGGCCACGAGGCAGGCGGCGCGCCTACCCTCCCTGGGCGCGCCCTCCACCCTCGTGGGCCCCTCATTGCTCCACCGACGTACTTCTTCCTCCAATATATCCATGTACCCCCCCCCAAAACATCCAAGAGCACCACGAAAACCTAATTCCACCGCCGCAACCTTCTGTACCCGAGAGATCCCATCTTGGGGCCTTTTCCGGAGCTCCGCCGGAGGGGGAATTGATCACGGAGGGCCTCTACATCAACTCCATGGCCTCTCCGGTGATGTGTGAGTAGTTTACTTCAGACCTTCGGGTCCATAGTTATTAGCTAGATGGCTTCTTCTCTCTCTTTGGATCTCAATACAAAGTTCTCCTCGATCTTCTTGGAGATCTATTCGATATAATCTTCTTTTGTGGTGTGTTTGTCGAGATCCGATGAATTGTGGGTTTATGATCCAGATTATCTATGAACAATATTTGATTCTTCTCTGAATTCTTTTATGTATGATTGGTTTATCTTTGCATGTCTCTTCGAATTATCAGTTTGGTTTGGCCTACTAGATTGATCTTTCTTGCAATGGGAGAAGTGCTTAGCTTTGGGTTCAATCTTGCGGTGTCCTTTACCAGTGACAGCAGGGGCAGCAAGGCACATATTGTATTGTTGCCATCGAGGATAAAAAGATGGGGTTTATATCATATTGCATGATTTTATCCCTCTACATCATGTCATCTTACTTAAAGCATTACTCTGTTCTTATGAACTTAATACTCTAGATGCATGCTGGATAGCGGTCGATGTGTGGTGTAATAGTAGTAGATGCAGAATCATTTCGGTCTACTTGTCACGGACGTGATGCCTATATACATGATCATACCTAGATATTCTCATAACTATGCTCAAATCTATCAATTGCTTGACAGTAATTCGTTTACCCATCGTAATACTTATGCTCTTGAGAGAAGCCACTAGTGAAACCTATGGCCCCCGGGTCTATCTTCCATCATATTAATCTTCCAATACTTAGCTATTTATATTTTCGTTTATTTTAATTTGCATCTTTATTTCTCTTTATCATAAAAATACCAAAAATATTATCTTATCATATCTATCAGATCTCACTCTCGTAAGTGACCGTGAAGGGATTGACAACCCCTTTATTGTGTTGGTTGCGAGGTTCTTATTTGTTTGTGTAGGTGTGTGGGACTCGAGCGTGATCTCCTACTGGATTGATACCTTGGTTCTCAAAAATTCAGGGAAATACTTACGCTACTTTACTGCATCACCCTTTCCTCTTCAAGGGAAAACCAACGCAGTGCTCAATAGGTAGCATACTCTACGCTCAAAAACTATTGCGATCCCCTATACTTGTGGCTTATCAGACACACTCTCCCCCTCTCATTGCTTTGCATCTCCTAGATAGATCTTGCGTGAGCGTAGGAATTTTTTTGAAATTTCATGCTACGTTTCCCAACAACATGATACGCTCTGTCGCACATAGGCCTTATTATATCTTCCTCAAAACAGCCACCATACCTACCTATTATGGACTTCCCATGGCAATTTCGAGATATATTGCCATGCAACTTCCACCTCTTCCATTTTGATGACTTGAGCATTCATTGCCATACTACTTTGCATGATCATATAGCTGACATAGTAGTTGTGGCTCATCCGCCATGCATTATTTTTATACATGTTACGCTAGATCATTGCACATCCTGCTACACTGCCGGAGGCATTCATATAGAGTCATATTTTGTTATAGGTATTGAATTGTAAGTAAATAGAAGTGTGATGATCATCAATTCTCATTATTAGAGCATTAGTCCCAGTGAGGAATGGATGATGGAGACTATGATTTCCCCATAAATCGGGATGAGACTCCGGAAAAAAAAGAAAAGGAAAGAAAAAATAAGAAAAAGGAAAAAAGGAAAAGAAAAAGAAAAAAATGAAAGAAAGAAGGAAGAGAAGGGGGCATGCTAGTTCCACACTTGTGCTTCAAAGTAGCACCATGTTTTTCATATAGAGAGTCTCCTATGTTGTCACTTTCATATACTAGTGGGAATTTTTCATTATAGGATTAGATGCACACCCACTTAGTTTTCATGATGAGCTTTCATACACTTATAGCTCTTAGTGCATTCGTTGCATGTCAATCCCTACTCCTTGCATTGATATCAATTGATGGGCATCTCCATAGCCCGTTGGTCAGCCGCGTCGATGTGAGACTTTCTTACTGTTTTGTCTTCTCTATATTTACCCCTATCATCATACTCTATTCCACCCGTAGTGCTATATCCATGGCTCGCGCTCATGTATTGCGTGAGGGTTGAAAAAGCTGAAGTGCGTTAAAAAGTATGAACCAATTACTTAGCTGACACCGAGGTTGTGCATGATAAATACTTAGTGTTAAGAATACAGAGCATGACAAGACTATATGATTTTGTAGGGATAGCTTTCTTTAGCATTGATATTTTGAAAGACATGATTGTTTGTTGATGCCTGAGTATTGATGTCTTTATGTCAAACTGTAGACTATCGCTTTAAATCATTCGTGTCTTAATATTCATGCCATGATTAGATATATGATCAAGATTATGCTAAGTAGCATTCCACATCAAAAAATATCTTTTTTATCATTTACCTACTCGAGGACAAGCAGGAATTAAGCTTGGGGTTGCTGATATGTCTCCGTCGTATCTATAATTTTTGATTGTTTCATGCCAATATTACACAACTTTCACATATTTTTGGCAATATTTTATATGATTTATTGGACTAACCTGTTAATCCAATGCCGAGTGCTAGTTCTTGTTTCTTGCATGTTTTTGTTTCGCAAAATATCCATATCAAACGAAGTCCAAATGTGATAAAAATTTACGGATAATTATTTCGGAATATATGTGATATTTGGGTGGAGGAATCAATGCTAACGGAGGCCCATGGCTTCCACAGCCCACCAGGGCGCGTCAGGCACCCCCTGGCGCGCCCAAGTGTCTTGTGTCCTCCCCGTAAGTCTGTTGGGTCCCTTCTTCAGGTGCAAGAAAGATAATTTATGGGGAAAACGTGTAAAAATTTCAGCGCAATCGGAGTTATGGATCTCCGGGTAAGAAACGGTGAAGGGCCAGAAAACGGGAACGCGAAACAGAAGAGAACAAAGGGATATATCCAATCTAGGAGGGGCTCCTGCCCCTCCGCTACTATGGAGGCCATGGACCAGAGGGGGAACTCTCCTCCTATGTAGGGGGAGGCCAAGGAGGAAGAAGAAGAAGAAGAAGAACAAGAAGGGGGCTCTCTCCCCCTCTCTCCCGGTGGCGACGGAGCGTCGCCGGGGCAATCATCTATTGGGGAACGTAGTATTTCAAAAAAATTCCTACGATCACGCAAGATCTATCTAGGAGATGCATAGCAACGAGAGGGGAGAGTGTGTCTATGTACCCTCGTAGACCGAAAGCGGAAGCGTTTAGTAATGGGATTGATGTAGTCGAACGTCTTCGTGATCCAACCAATCAAGTACCGAACGCATGATACCTCCGCGGTCTGCACACGTTCAGCTCGGTGACGTCCCTCGTACTCTTGATCCAACTGAGGCCGAGGGTGAGTTCCGTCAGCACGACGGTGTGTCGCCGATGATGATGAAGTTAGTGACGTAGGGTTTCGCCTAAGCACTAGGACAACATGACCGAGGTGTAAAATTGTGGAGGGGGGCACCGCACACGGCTAAAGATCAACGTGTCTGTCTTTGGGGTGCCCCTGCCTCTGTATATAAAGGAGGGAGAGGGAGAGGCAGTCGGCCCTAAGGGGGCGCGCCAAGGTGTGGAGTCCTACTAGGACTCCCTAGTCCTAGTAGGATCCCACCTCCCACACGGAGTAGGAAAGGGGGAAGGGAGAAGGAGAAGGAAAGGGGGGCCGGCCCCCTTCTCCTAGTCCTAATCGGCCTCCTGCCCAAGGGGGGCGCACCAGCCCCTTTTGGGCTGGTGTGCTTCCCTCTTATGTCCCATAAGGCCCATAACTTCTCCCGGGGGTTCCGGTAACCTCCCGGTACTCCGGAAAAAATGCCCGAACCACTCGGAACCATTCCGATGTGCAAATGCAACCTCACAATATATGAATCTTTACCTCTCGACCATTTTGAGACTCCTTGTCATGTCCGTGATCTCATCCGGGACTCCGAACAAACTTCGCTACATCAAATCACATAACTCATAATACAAATCGTCATCGAACGTTAAGCGTGCAGACCATACGGGTTCGAGAACTATGTAGACATGGCCGAGACACATCTCCGGTCAATAACCAATAGCGGAACCTGGATGCTCATATTGGTTCCTACATATTCTACGAAGATCTTTATCGGTCAAACCGCATAACAACATACGTTGTCCCCTTTGTCATCGGTATGTTACTTGCCCGAGATTCGATTGTTGGTATCATCATACCTAGTTCAATCTCGTTACCATCAAGTCTCTTTACTCGTTCCGTAATGCATCATCCCGTGAATAACTCATTAGTCACATTGCTTGCAAGGCCCATAGTGATGTGCATTACCGAGAGGGCCTAGAGATACCTTTCCGATACACAGAGTGACAAATCCTAATCTCTATCTATGCCAACTAAACAAACACCATTGGAGACACTTGTAGAGCATCTTTATAATCACCCAGTTACGCTGTGATGTTTGATAGGACACAAGGTGTTCCTTCGGTATTCGGGAGTTGCATAATCTCATAGTTTGAGGAACATGTATAAGTCATGAAGAAAGCAATAGCAATAAACTAAACGATCATAGTGCTAAGCTAATGGATGGGTCCTGTCCATCACATAATTCTCTAATGATGTGATCTCTTTCATCAAATGACAACACATGTCTATGGCTAGGAAACTTAACCATCTTTGATTAACGAGCTAGTCAAGTAGAGGCATACTAGGGACACTTTGTTTGTCTATGTATTCACACATGTACTAAGTTTCCGGTTAATACAATTCTAGCATGAATAATAAACATTTATCATGATATAAGGAAATATAAATAACAACTTTATTATTGCCTCTATGGCATATTTCCTTCAGTCTCCCACTTGCACTAGAGTCAATAATCTGGTTCACATCGTCATGTGATTTCACACCAATAGTTCACATCTTTATGTGATTAGTTCACATCTTCATGTGATTAATACCCAAACGATTTACTAGAGTCAATAACCTAGTTCACATCACTATGTGATTAACACCCAAAGAGTGATGATGTTTTGCTTGTGAGAGAAGTTTAGTCTACGGGTCTGCAACATTAAGATATGTATGTGTTTTGCAAATTTCTATGTCTACAATACTCTGCATGGAGCTACTCTAGCCAATTGCTCCCATTTTCAATATGTATCTAGATCGAGACTTAGAGTCATCTAGATCGGTGTCAAAAGCTTGCATCAACGTAACTCTTTACGGAACTCTTTTATCACCTCCATAACCGAGAAATATTTCCTTAGTCCTCTTAAGGATAATTTTGACCATTGTCCGGTGATCTACTCCTAGATCACTATTGTACTCTGAGGGAGTCCTGGATTAGGGGGTCTCCAGACATCCGGACTATATCCTTTGGCTGGACTGTTGGACTTTGAAGATACAAGATTGAAGACTTCGTCCCGTGTCCGGATGGGACTTTCCTTGGTGTGGAAGGCAAGCTTGGCAATACAGATATGTAGATCTCCTCCCTTGTAACCGACTCTGTGTAACCCTAGCCCCCTCTGGTGTCTATATAAACTAGAGGGTTTAGTCCGTAGGACAACAACAATCATACCATAGGCTAGCTTCTAGGGTTTAGCCTCTACGATCTCGTGGTAGATCAACTCTTGTAATACTCATATCATCAAGATCAATCAAGCAAGACATAGGGTATTACCTCCATCAAGAGGGTCTGAACCTGGGTAAACATCGTGTCCCCCGCCTCCTGTTACCATCCGCCTTAGACGCGCAGTTCGGGACCCCCTACCCGAGATCCGCCTATTTTGACACCGACATTGGTGCTTTCATTGAGAGTTCCACTGTGCCGTCACTGTAAGGCTTGGTGGCTCCTTCGATCATCAGTAACGATGCGGTCCAGGGTGAGGTTTTCCTCCTCGGACAGATCTTCGTATTCGGCGGCTTCGCACTACGGGCCAACTCGCTTGGCCATCTGGAGCAGATCGAGAGCTACGCCCCTGGCCATCAGGTCAGGTTCAGAAACTTAAACTACACTGTCGACATCCGCGGAGACTTGATCTTCGACGGATTTGAGCCCATGTCAGGTGCGCTGCACAATCACGGCAAGCATGACGTAACTCTACCGTCGGACAGTGTTCGGGAAATCACACCTGCAGCTACTCCGGCCTTCAATCTGAAGCAAATTGCGCCATCCGAGGACGGGTGGATAGACCCCGCCATGGAGGCCACACTCTCAGTGGCGATAAAGCCGGATACTGACTTGTAACGCCCCGAGACCGATGTGCCAGGTGTCCTCCAGTTATTCGCTGTTGTTGCCTTGTCAGTGCTTGCGTGTCATGCATCTCATATCATGTCATCATGTGCATTTCATTTGCATACATGTTCGTCTCATGCATCCGAGCATTTCCCCGTTGTCCGTTTTGCAATCCGGCGCTCCTATGTCATCCGGTATCCCTTTCTACCTCTTTTCTTGTGCGGGTGTTGAACATTTCCGGATTGGACCGAGACTTGTCATGCGGCCTTGGTTTACTACCGGTAGACCGCCTGTCAAGTTTCGTGCCATTTGGACTTTGTTTGATACTCCAACGGTTAACCGAGGGACCGAAAAGGCCTCGTGTGTGTTGCAGCACAACACCCTTCCAAAGTGGCCCAAAACCCACCTAAGACCTCTCCATCATCTCGGTCGTTCGATCACGATCGCGTGGCCGCAAACCGCACCTCATTTGGAGCTTCCTAGCTCCCTCTACCTCTATAAATAGACCCCTTCTTTTTCGTTTTCAGATCTATTCCCCGAAACCCTAAAACTCCTCCCTCAGCGCCGCCGGACATGTCCACTCCGCCGCCGGACGCGTCCGCCGCCTCCAGCCACGTCGCACGGACCTATCACAAGCCGCCACGTCGTCTCCGCCGCCTCCTTCCTCCACTCGCGCGCCGCCATGTGGCGCTGCCAACCTCCTCCACTGCGTGGCCCGGGGAAACCCATCGCGGGCCCGCCCGGGCCCGGATCTGCGCGCCGCCGCCCGAGTCAGGACGCCGCCCGCTCGTCGCTTCTCCGCTGCCTGACACCGACGCAACGTCGCGCCGCCATCTTCCCGCCGTCCGGCGTCCGCCGGCCACCGCCTCCCCACACCGGACTTCGCCGGAGAGGTGCCGGCCACCGCCGCCGCATGCGCCTGAGCTCCGCCCCGTGCCGCCCAGCTCCTCCCTGCCACCTCTTCACGCCGGTGCGTCCCGCTCCTTCCGCCAGAGTTCCCCCTCGCCGGAGTCCGAGCCGGCGCCCGCCGGCGATGCCATGCTCCTCGATCCAGATCGGATCGAGAGGGCGACCGCAAGCGCTGCGTTGACCTCTCCACGTGGGCCTCGCAGGCCAGATCTGGCCCGCTTCCTCCGGCCCATTATTTTTTCCGCGAGGTGAAAATCTACTAAGTCCCCAAATCTGCTTATTTTTATGCATTGTTCATCATGTCATAACTGCATCACCGTTGCTCCGATTCGTGCGTGTAGAATATCAAAATGTTCGCCTCGACGAGTACATCATTTCATCTCATTGCATCATCTTCATTTGAGCTCATCTTGGTGCCCGAAATGCTGTTGGAAGAGGGCTACGTGATGAATTTGTCGGATCTGTTTCAGCAAATAGCTATTTGTCTTTTTTGCCATGATTAATGTGTGCATGCTATGATCCTGAGCTCTACATGTGTTTTGTTATATGCCATGCCATCTTTACAGGGGAGCTTGCCATGTATTTTTGTGATATTTGTGGTGACTAGCACAAGCTTGCAAAGTAGCATAATCGGTAATATTGATTTCAGGGACTTGGAATTTCACCAAGTCCTTGTCCTGATTTTGTCGTTATGCCATATGTTCATGTTGTTTCCTAGTGATCCGTGCCTCTTTTGAGGATGATCAGTAAGGATGTTTTGTTAACATTGTGGTGCTCTATCCATCCATGTCTTTGTTTGCATTTATTGAGCACACTAGCTTGAGTCAATCGAGCTCTACTTTTGCTATAAAGTGATCCTGGCAGATTGTTGACATGTTTAGCGATTTTGCCGAGGATGTTGCTATTGATCCGTGCATGCTATGATGTTGTTCTTGCCATGTCTAGCTTCTATGCCATGTCTTCTTGATGGGTGTATGCTTAGTTTGTCATGCAATTCCTCGTAGTGAGTGCATCGAGCTCGTAAACATGCATACTCGTTAATTGTTTTGCATGCTCCAGTTTTTCACTAAGTCTGAATCTGTTTATGTTTTTGCCATGTTTACATGCTTGCAATTGTATTTTCTGATCCCTTTTGGCTCAGGGTCACTAAGGGTTTTTTGTTAAGTTCTTTGAGTAGCTTCATGCCATGTCTTGATTTTCCATGATATGTTCCTGTAGCATATAGTTTTCATGCTCTAAAGTGTGCTTCCTGATGATAAATTCCAGACTTGTGTTAATTTCACTAAGTCTGAAACCTGTTATCATTTGCACTTTTGCCATGCTTGTTTGAACCTGTAAATGGATGAATTAGCCGTATCTCAGTGTTTATCTTTTGTCAAGCATCTTGAGTGGATCTCTGCCATGTATTTTTTTTGTCATGTTTGAGTGCTGTAGCATATTTATCTTGATGCATTCAGTTGGTCACTCGCTGATTATCGCAGATTGGTGCCATATTTGTTTTGCTTGCCATTTCCAAACCGTGCATCCGATTCCGTTGATCTTTATATCGATTTCAACCGAAATCACCTCACCTTTCCAGTGGCACTCTTGGATTTTCAAGTTGAGGCCAGGTTCAATCATTCCTTTCCAAATCATGCATATGCATCGCATACCGCATCCCGCATATCATACCATGTTCATGTGTTGGTTGTTTACTATGTTGTGTGCTTCTTTCCGGTGTTTGCTTCTTCGGGTTGGTTCCGATAACGTCGCGTTTGTGAGCACCCGTTCGACTACGTCCGTTTATCTTCTTCATGGACTCGTTTCTTCTTCCTTGTGGGATTTCAGGCAAGATGAACATACCCTCGAAATCACTTATATCTTTGCTTGCTTAGTTGCTCGCTCTTTTGCTACGCCTATGCTATGATACCTACCACTTTCTTATCATGCCTCCCATATTGTTTAAGCCAAGCCTCTAACCCACCTTGTCCTAGCAAACCATTGTTTGGCTATGTTACCGCTTTGCTCAGCCCCTCTTATAGCGTTGTTAGTTGCAGGTGAATATTGGAGCTTGTTCCATGTTTGGAACATGGATATTTTGTTGGGATATCACAATATCTCTTATTTAATTAATGCATCTATATAATTGGTAAAGGGTGGAAGGCTCGGCCTTATGCCTGGTGTTTTGTTCCACTCTTGCCGCCCTAGTTTCCGTCATATCGGTGTTATGTTCCCGGATTTTGTGTTCCTTACGCGGTTGGGTTATAATGGGAACCCCTTGACAGTTCGCCTTGAATAAAACTCCTCCAGCAATACCCAACATTGGTTTTACCATTTGCCACCTAGCCTTTTCTTTTCCCTTGGGAGTCGCACTCCTGAGGGTCATCATTATTTTACCCCCCCCCCGGGCCAGTGCTTCTCTGAGTGTTGGTCCAAACTAGAGCCCTGTGCAACGCCCCCTCGGGGAAACTTGAGGTTTGGTTTTAGTTGTATGGAGAGCTCATCTGAGTGTGCCCTGAGAACGAGATGTGTGGAGCTCCTATCGGGATTTGTCGGCACAGTCGGGTGGTGTTGCTGGACTTGTTTTACCATTGTCGAAATGTCTTGTAACCTGGATGTCGAGCCTGATCGGATTGTCTTGGGAGAAGGAATATCCTTCGTTGACCGTGAGAGCTTGTGATGGGCTAAGTTGGGACACCCCTACAGGGATTTGAACTTTCGAAAGCCGTGCCCGCGGTTATGGGCAGATGGGAATTTGTTAATGTCCGGTTGTAGAAAACCTGAAGTTGACCTTAATTAAAACACATCAACCGCGTGTGTAACCGTGATGGTCTCTTTCCGGCGGAGTCCGGGAAGTGAACACGGTGTTGGAGTTATGTTTGACGCAGGTTGTTCTAGGATCACTTCTTGATCATAGTTGTTCGTCCGTGCTTTTGCCTTCTCTTCTCGCTCTCATTTGCGTATGTTTAGCCACCATATATGCTAGTCGCTTGCTGCAGTTCCACATCATACATTTACCATTCCAATAAGCTTAAATAGTCTTGATCGCGAGGGTGTGAGATTGCTGAGTCCCCGTGACTCACAGATACTTCCAAAACCAGTTTGCAGGTGCCAATGTTACCGAGCAGGTGATGCAATCAAGCTCAAGGAGGAGCTCGATGAAGATCTTGTCCTTTGTGTTGTTTCGGTCTAGTTGATCAGTAGTGGAGCCCAGTTGGGACGATCGGGGATCTGTGTAGCATTTGGGGTAGTCTTCTTTTATTTTGGTTCCGTAGTCGGACCTTGATTGTATCTGGTTGATGTAATGCTTTATTCATGTATTGTGTGGACTGGCGATTGTAAGCCAACTATGTATCTCTTTCCCTTATGTATTACATGGGTTGTGTGAAGATTACCTCACTTGCAACATTGCTTTCAATGTGGTTATGCCTCTAAGTCGTGCTTCGACACGTGGGAGATATAGCCGCATCGAGGGCGTTACATGACTTCACCCCTTACGAGAGCCGTGTTGCCGAACCATTGGATTCATCTCCGGCCACGGACTCCGAGCCGCCAGCGTCCATGCCTATCGAATCCGATTGGGCGCCGATCATGGAGTTCACCTCTGTGGATATCTGCTATGTCTCGAGCTAGCGTTGGTTTTCCCTGAAGAGGAGGGGGTGATGCAGCACAGTAGCGTAAGTATTTCCCTTAGTTTTTGAGAACCAAGGTATCAATCCAGTAGGAGGTCTCGCGCAAGTCCCTCGTACCTACACAAAACGGTAGCAACTCGCAACCAACGCTTAGGGGTTGTCAATCCCTTCACGGTCACTTACAAGAGTGAGATCTGATAGAGATAATATTTTTGGTATTTTTGGTATAAAGATGCAAAGTGAAAAGTAAAAGCAAAACAAGTAAAATAAAGTAATGGAGATTGATATGATGAGAATAGACCCGGGGGCCATAGGTTTCACTAGTGGCTTCTCTCAAGAGCATAGATATTCTACGGTGGGTGAACAAATTACTGTTGAGCAATTGATAGAATTTAGCATAGTTATGAGGTTATCTAGGTATGATCATGTATATAGGCATCACGTCAGTGACAAGTAGACCGACTCCTGCCTGCATCTACTACTATTACTCCACTCATCGACCGCTATCCAGCATGCATCTAGAGTATTAAGTTAAAAACAGAGTAACGCCTTAAGCAAGATAACATGATGTAGAGGAATAAATTCATGCAATATGATAAATACCCCATATTGTTATCCTCGATGGCAACAATACAATACGTGCCTTGCAACTCTTTCTGTCACTGAGTAAGGACACCGCAAGATTGAACCCAAAGCTAAGCACTTCTCCCATTGCAAGAACTACCAATCTAGTTGGCCAAACCAAACGGATAATTCGAAGAGACTTGCAAAGATAACTCAATCATACATAAATGAATTCAGAGAAGATTCAAATATTATTCATAGATAAGTTGGATCATAAACCCACAATTCATCGGTCTCAACAAACACACCACAAAGATTACATCGAATAGATCTCCACGAGAGAGGGGGAGAACATTGTATTGAGATCCAAAAAGAGAGAGAAGAAGCCATCTAGCTACTAGCTATGGACCCGAAGGTCTGAAGTAAACTACTCACACTTCATCGAAAGGGCTATGGTGTTGATGTAGAAGCCCTCCGTGATGGATGCCCTCTCCGGCGGAGCTCTGGAACAGGCCCCAAGATGGGATCTCGTGGATACAGGAAGTTGCGGCGGTGGAATTAGGTTTTTGGCTCCGTCTCTGGTCTAATGGGGGTACGTAGGTATATATAGGAGGAAGGAGCACGTTGGTGGAGCTCCGAGGGGCCCACGAGGCAGGGGGCACGCCCAGGGGGGCGCGCCCTCCACCCTCATGACCTCCCCGGAAACTTCTTGGAGTAGGGTCCAAGTCTCCTGGATCACGTTCGGTGAGAAGATCACGTTCCCGAAGGTTTCATTCCGTTTGGACTCCGTTTGATATTCTGTTTCCTCGAAATACTGAAATAGGCAAAAAACAGCAATTCTGGGCTGGGCCTCCGGTTAATAGGTTAGTCCCAAAAATAATATAGAAGTGGAAAATAAAGCCCAATATAGTCCAAAACAGTAGATAAAGTAGCATGGAGCAATCAAAAATTATAGATACATTGGAGACGTATCAGGCATCCCCAAGCTTAATTCCTGCTCGTCCTCGGTAGGTAAATGATAAAAAGAGAATTTTTGATGCGGAATGTTCAAACAATTATGTCATCTCAAAATAACATGGCCAAAGGAAGTTCATCCCTACAAAATCATATAGTTAGGCTATGCTTCATTTTCGTCACACAAAGGTGTTCCCAACTTCTATACCCCCGATGACAAGCCAAGCAATTGTTTCATACTCAAATAATCTCAAACTTTTTCAACCTTCACGCAATACATGAGCGCGAGCCATGGACATAGCACTATGGGTGGTATAGAATATGATGATGGGGATTGTGTGGAGAAGACAAAAAAGGAGAAAGTCTCACATCAACGAGGCTAATCAATGAGCTATGGAGATGCCCATCAATTGATGTTAATGCAAGGAGTAGGGATTGCCATGCAACGGATGCACTAGAGCTAAGAATGCTCAACAAAAGAAAACTAGTGGGTGTGCATCCAACTTGCTTGCTCATGAAGACCTAGGGCATTTTGAGGAAGCCCATCGTTGGAATATACAAGCCAAGTTCTATAATGAAAAATTCCCACTAGTATGAACAAGACAAATTATGAGACTCACTATATGAAAATCATGGTGCTACTTTGAAGCACAATATATGAGACTCACTACATGAAGAACAAGGTGCGACTTTGAAGCACAAGTGTGGAAAAAGAGATAGTAGCATTGCCCTTTTTATTTTCTCTTTTTTTTGGGCCTTTCTTTTTTTCCTTTCTTTTTGGCCTTCCTCTTTTTTTTGATTGGGAAATGCTCTAATAATGATGATCATCACACTTCTATTGATTACAACATAATGATTACAACTCGATACTAGAACAAGATATGACTCTATATGAATGCCTCCGGCGGTGTACCGGGATGGTGCAATGAATCAAGAGTGACATGTATGAAAAATAATGCATGGTGGCTTTGCCACAAATACGATGTCAACTACAAGATCATGCAATGGCAATATGACAAAAGTAAAGCATGTCATGATGATGATGATGGAAGTTGCATGGCAATATATCTCGGAATGGCTATGGAAATGCCATGATAGGTAGGTATGGTGGCTGTTTTGAGGAAGATATAGGGAGGTTTATGTGTGAAAGAGCGTATCATATCACGGGGTTTGGATGCACCGGCGAAGTTTGCACCAACTCTCAATGTGAGAAAGGGCAATGCACGGTACCGAAGAGGCTAGCAAATGGCGGAAAGGTAAAAGTGCGTATAATCCATGGAATCAACATTAGTCAAAAGAACACATATACTTATTGCAAAAATTTAGAAGTCATCAAAAATCAAGTACTACGCGCATGCTCCTAGGGGGATAGATTGGTAGGAAAAGACCATCGCTCGTCCCCGACCGCCACTCATAAGGATGCACAAGCCAGGTACACTTCATGCTTCAAATTTGTTACACAACTTTAACCATACGTGCATGCTACGGGACTTGCTAACTTCAACACAAGTATTTCTAAAATTCACAACTACTCAACTAGCACGACTATGATATTATCACCTCCATATCTCAAAACAATTATCAAGCATCAAACTTATCTTAGTATTCAACCCACTAAAAAGAAAGTTTCACATATCTTGAATACCAAGTATATTAACATTAAGCAAATTACCATGCTATTAACGACTCTCAAAATAATCTAAGTGAAGCATGAGAGATCAAGTTTCTTTAAAACAAACCACCATCGTGCTCTAAAAGATCTAAGTGAAGCACATAGAGCAAAATAATCACGCTCAAAAGATATAAGTGAAGCACATAGCAGTAAACTATCAAGCTCAAAAGATATAAGTGAAGCACATAGAGTATTCTAACAAATTTCAATTCATACATGGCTCTCTCAAAAGGTGTGTACAGCAAGGATGATTGTGGTAGACTAACAAGCAAAGACACAAATAATACAAGACGCTCCAAGCAAAACACATATCATGTGGTGAATAAAAATATAGCTCCAAGTAAATTACCGATGGAAGTGGACGAAAGAGGGGATGCCTTCCGGGGCATCCCCAAGCTTTGACTTTTTGGTGTCCTTGGATTATCTTGGGGGTGCCATGGGCATCCCCAAGCTTAGGCTCTTGCCACTCCTTGTTCCATAATCCATCAAAAGAATTCACCCAAAACTTGAAAACTTCACAACACAAAACTCAATAGAAATCTCGTGAGCTCCGTTAGAGAAAGAAAACAAAAGACTACTTTAAGGTACTGTAGTGAACTTGTTCTTTATTTGTATTGGTGTTAAACCTACTGTATTCCAACTTCTCTATGGTTTATAAACTATTTTACTAGCCATAGATTCATCAAAATAAGCAAACAACACACGCAAAACAGAATCTGTCAAAAACAGAACAGTCTGTAGTAATCTGTTACTAACGCAAACTTCTGGAACCCAAAATCTACCAAAATTAGACAACCTGGGAAATTTGTTTATTGATCATCAGAAATTGGAATCACTATTTTATCACGTTCTGGTGATTTTTGACAATTCGGGCACTGAGCGCAAAGATTCTGGAAATTACAGCAAGATCAAATAACTATCTTCCAAGAAGATCTAATAGGTTTAACTTGGCACAAACACTAATTAAAAGATAAAACCACATCTAAACAGAATCTAGATGGATTATTTATTCCTAAACAGAACCAACAAAAAACACAAAATAAAATTGGGTTGCCTCCCAACAAGCGCTATCGTTTAACGCCCCTAGCTAGGCATAAAAGCAAGGATAGATCTGTATTGCCATCTTTAATTTTCAACTTTTTAGCAGAGTCATGCTCGAATGGGGGTTCTTCCCTCTTCTTCATACTCGGAAATTTTTAGATCTAAAGAATCCAACCGTTTATTGCAAAGAGTAATCAACATATTCATACGGTTAAGATTTCCGCTAATATTTTTAAGAGGCTCAAGAGACTTTTGTAAAATCTTTGTTACTTCGCAAATCTTCTCAAACACTTGGGTTTCTTCCTGGGTAGGATGAGATCCTCCCTTTTGGGGTGGTGTTCCCACTATTCCCTCTATAATCTCATGCGCAATACCGGGATCAATATTAATGAAATTTCCCTTGGCCATGCAATCCAAGAGTTGTCTATGCGTCATGTTTAACCCAACATAAAAATTGCGAAGAAGAATTCTAAAGTTCACCTCTAGGGTGCACTTACGATAAGATTCCATCATCCTATACCAAGCATCTTTTAAGTTTTCTCCTTGCCGTTGCTTGAAGTGAAGAACTTCAAACTCGGGAGACATAGGAGCGGATAAGGAATTCGACATAGCGACAGGTAAGCAAACTAACACACGAGCAAACAAAAGGCAAAGGGAAAAAGAGGAGGAGATTGGGAAAGAGAGGGCGAATAAAACGGCAAGGGTGAAGTGGGGGAGAGGAAAACGAGAGGCAAATGGCAAATAATGTAATGCGAGAGATAGAGATTGTGATGGGTACTTGGTATGTTGACTTTTGCGTAGCTTCCCCGGCAACGGCGCCAGAAATGGCTCGTTGACGGGAGAGTAAATCTTGACTTGACTTGGCGTAGGCCTCCCCGGCAACGGCGCCAGAAATCCTTCTTGCTACGTCTCGAGCTAGCGTTGGTTTTCCCCGAAGAGGAGGGGGTGATGCAGCACAGTAGCGTAAGTATTTCCCTCAGTTTTTGAGAACCAAGGTATCAATCCAGTAGGAGGTCACGCGCAAGTCCCTCGTACCTGCACAAAACGGTAGCAACTCGCAACCAACGCTTAGGGGTTGTCAATCCCTTCACGGTCACTTACGAGAGTGAGATCTGATAGAGATAATATTTTTGGTATTTTTGGTATAAAGATGCAAAGTGAAAAGTAAAAGCAAAACAAGTAAAATAAAGTAATGGAGATTGATATGATGAGAATAGACCCGGGGGCCATAGGTTTCACTAGTGGCTTCTCTCAAGAGCATAGATATTCTACGGTGGGTGAACAAATTACTGTTGAGCAATTGATAGAATTGAGCATAGTTATGAGGTTATCTAGGTATGATCATGTATATAGGCATCACGTCCGTGACAAGTAGACCGACTCCTGCCTGCATCTACTACTATTACTCCACTCATCGACCGCTATCCAGCATGCATCTAGAGTATTAAGTTAAAAACAGAGTAACGCCTTAAGAGATGACATGATGTAGAGGAATAAATTCATGCAATATGATAAATACCCCATCTTGTTATCCTCGATGGCAACAATACAATACGTGCCTTGCAACTCTTTCTGTCACTGAGTAAGGACACCGCAAGATTGAACCCAAAGCTAAGCACTTCTCCCATTGCAAGAACTACCAATCTAGTTGGCCAAACCAAACGGATAATTCGAAGAGACTTGCAAAGATAACTCAATCATACATAAAAGAATTCAGAGAAGATTCAAATATTATTCATAGATAAGTTGGATCATAAACCCACAATTCATCGGTCTCAACAAACACACCGCAAAAAGAAGATTACATCGAATAGATCTCCACGAGAGAGGGGAGAACATTGTATTGAGATCCAAAAAGAGAGAAGAAGCCATCTAGCTACTACTATGGACCCGAAGGTCTGAGGTAAACTACTCACACTTCATCGGAAGGGGCTATGGTGTTGATGTAGAAGCCCTCCGTGATGGATGCCCTCTCCGGTGGAGCTCCGGAACAGGCCCCAAGAATGGGATCTCGTGGATACAGGAAGTTGCGGCGGTGGAATTAGGTTTTTGGCTCCGTCTCTGGTCTAATGGGGGTACGTAGGTATATATAGGAGGAAGGAGCACGTCGGTGGAGCTCCGAGGGGCCCACGAGGCAGGGGGGCGCGCCCAGGGGGGGCGCGCCCTCCATCCTCGTGACCTCCCCGGAAACTTCTTGGAGTAGGGTCCAAGTCTCCTGGATCACGTTCGGTGAGAAGATCACGTTCCCGAAGGTTTCATTCCGTTTGGACTTTGTTTGATATTCTATTTCCTCGAAATACTGAAATAGGCAAAAAAAACAGCAATTCTGGGTTGGGCCTCCGGTTAATAGGTTAGTCCCAAAAATAATATAAAAGTGGAAAATAAAGCCCAATATAGTCCAAAACAGTAGATAAAGTAGCATGGAGCAATCAAAAATTATAGATACGTTGGAGACGTATAAATATCTTTCAGCACTCACCTTTCAGCGACGTGCTAAATTCATTAAGGTCTCTCTCCTTGTCAGGAGAACCTTGGCCGAACTATGTCTGGCTAGAATGGGATGCGGACGACGAAGAAATTCGCTCCCCACCCACCACCCACTTACTAGCCAGTGTCGACGATTTAACCGACATGCTCGACTTCGACTCCAAAGACATCGACGATATGGACGGCGATGCAGGAGATGAATAGGAACCACCGCCCACAGGGCGCTGGACCGCCATCTCATCATATGATATATACATGGTGGACACCCCCAAAGAAGGCAATGGCGACGAGGCAGCGGAGGATGACCCCTCCAAGAAGCAACCCAAGCGCCGACGTCAGCAGTGCCGCTCTAAGTCCCGCCATAGCAAAAGTAGTGATACCGGCACAAGAGACAATAACACTCCGGATAGTGCTGAAGACAACAATCCCCTCCAGCACGATTTAGAGCGGGAGGGTGAACAAGCTAGCCCTCCAGAGCGGGCAGCAGATGGAGAATCGGAGGAGGACAATTACATGCCTCTCTCCAAAGACGAGGCGAGCCTCGGCAACGAAGAATTAATCATGCCTCAGGATCCCGTCGAGCAGGAGCGCTTCAAGCGCCGGCTTATAGCCACAACAAATAGCTTCAAGAAAAAGCAACAACAGCTTCGAGCTAGTCAAGATTTTCTAGCAGACAGATGGACCAAAGTCCTTGCGGCCGGGGAATACGAACTCGAGCGCCCAACCAAGAGTTATCCAAAGCGCAGGTTGCTACCTCACCTCGAGGAGGAAGCATTGAAACCCACATCACCAGCATATGATGCGGCTGACGGGCCACCTCGTGGCCGAGACAGAGAGGCATTTCAGCCCGAAGTCCATCCGGCACCCCGCCGCCAATCAAACAAAAATACCAAGGCCCAGGGCAACACGCGGGACCTGCGAGACGTATTGGAAAACAAGGCAAAACATGCAAGATCGATCTACGGATCACGGGGGGCACACCAACACGCGACGATGACCGTCACGCCGGATACACTAAAAGTAAATCCGGCCTGGCCGAATACAGCAGACAAGATTCATATGAATTGCGTCGTGATATAGCCCGGCACAGAGGCGCCGCACACCCCCTATGCTTCACTGATGAAGTTATGGATCACGAATTCCCAGAGGGTTTTTAACCCGTAAATATCGAATCGTATGATGGTACAACAGATCCCGCTGTATGTATTGAGGATTTCCTCCTCCACATCCACATGGCTCGCGGTGATGATCTGCATGCCATCAAGTACCTCCCACTAAAACTTAAAGGACCAGCTCGGCATTGGCTGAATAGCTTGCCAGCAGACTCCGTCGGCAGTTGGGAGGATTTGGAAGATGCATTCCTTGACAACTTCCAAGGCACTTATGTGCGACCACCAGATGCTGATGACTTGAGCCATATAACTCAGCAGCCAGGAGAATCGGCCAGGCAATTCTGGACACGGTTCCTAACTAAGAAAAACCAAATTGTAGAATGTCCGGACGCAGAGGCCTTAGCGGCATTCAAGCATAACATCTGTGATGAGTGGCTCGCCCGACACCTCGGCTAGGAGAAGCCAAAGTCTATGGCAGCCCTCACGGCACTCATGACCCGCTTTTGCACGGGCGAGGATAGCTGGCTGGCTCGCAGCAACAACACATCAAGGAATCCGGGCACTTCGGATACTAAAGATGCCGACGGCAGACCACGTCGTAACAGACACAAGCGCCGCAACAACGGCGATAACGCCGATGATACGGTAGTCAATGCCGAATTCAGAGGCTCTAGATCCGGTCAGCGGAAAAAGGCATTCAAAAGAAGTACTCCGGGCCCGTCTAGTTTGGATCGCATACTCGATCGCTCGTGTCAAATCCACGGCACCCCCGATAAGCCAGCCAATCACACCAACAGAGAATGCTGGGTGTTCAAGCAGGCCGGCAAGTTGAATGCCGAAAACAAGGACAAGGGGCTGCATAGTGATGACGAGGAGGAGCCCCGGCCGCCGAACACGGGAGGACAGAAGAGGTTCCCCCCACAAGTGAAGACAGTGAACATGATATACGCAACCCACATTCCCAAGAGGGAACGGAAGCGTGCACTAAGGGACGTCTATGCGATGGAGCCCGTCGCCCCAAAGTTCAACCCATGGTCCTCTTGTCCGATCACCTTTGATCACAGGGACCACCCCACTAGTATCCGTCATGGTGGATCCGCCGCATTGGTCCTAGACCCCATCATCGACGAATTTCACCTCATTCGAGTCCTTATGGATGGCGGCGGCAGCCTAAACCTGCTCTATCAGGATACAGTGCGCAAAATGGGTATAGATCCCTCGAGGATCAAACCCACCAAAACCACCTTTAAGGGCGCCATCCCAGGTGTAGAGGCCCGTTGCACGGGCTCAATCACACTGGAAGTGGTCTTCGGATCTTCAGACAACTTCCGAAGCGAGGAGTTAATCTTCGATATCATCCCGTTCCGCAGTGGCTATCATGCACTACTCGGGCGAACCGCATTTGCAAAATTCAATGTGGTACCGCATTATGCACCTCAAGCTCAAGATGCCAGGACCTAGGGGGTCATAACAGTCAATGGAAACACAGAACGCTCGCTCCGCACGGAAGAGCACACTGCGGCCCTCGCAGCAGAAGCACAAAGCGGCCTTTTAAGGCAAACCGCCAATTCGGCGATACAACCCTCGGACATCGTCAAGTGAGTCCGGAGTAACCTGCAACAGGATCGCCTGGCACGTTCAGAGATCGCCTAGCAATTCAGCCCCCGTCCCAGTCCCAGTCAAGCAACGAAATCCGTGCCGCGCGTACATAATTAGGCACTAAAAATACCATGGGCATAGGCGGGGGCACGATCAGGGCACGTCCCGCAATGCCGCTTAACCGCCCTAGGGGCTGCATGCCTTTACCATTTTTTTCTCTTTCAGGACCTTACTCTCTGGAATCCCTTTTCGGCAGTATGATTGCCAAACACATTATGGGAAGGAACAACCAAGGAGGCAAGAAGCTAAGACGTACAAGGGAACCCCCCAGGTGGTCTCTAATAACAATAGATATGCCCGCTTTTTACTACCCATATGCAGCTTACCCTTGGATAGGACATGTCAAATAGTCCTATTTTTTGTTTATTGCACTACTTGTATCAGTACACTTCGACGTATTATTTAAATAACAATGCATATCATTAGTCTATTATTGCATTATCCATCCCTTTTTTCTTATATGTTCATTTACGACAACTTGCACCCGTACATTCTAGTACGGTCAGTACGCCAGGGGCTTTCGTTTACCCCATAATACGGCATGAGAAGTCCGAACACTTTCGACAGTGCGGCACCTCGAACTTATAGCATTATATGCATCAGCTCTGAATCATGTCCTGGGTCAATAGTTGGGTTTGCCCGGCTCCCATGTTTTGGTACCTTACGTTCCACTATATCGGCTAACGTAGCGCTGGGAGAACTACTGCGATTGTGTCCTGGTTCATCCGGATGAGCACCTCAGTAGAGAAAGCCAAAAACTGACTGTCATGATAAGGCTAGAGCTGGTTGCTGTTCGAGAGGTCTTAAGTCCTTAAAGACTTTTGCCGCTTCAGGCGAGGAGTCGGCCTTGCCAACTTAGGCGTATATAGCGCCCCAAATTTGGCCTTCCGAATACTAGGGGCTTCGCCAAAATTTAAAATTGTAGACTTCTATGGCTAAGTGAGAGTGATAAAGCCTTATAGTCCGATTGCCTGGTTCATTGTGCTGAACACCTCCCTCTAAGGACCCAAAATTGGGATAAAGAATGCTCAGATTTATCCCGAACACCCTAGTACTTGTTACATGGGGGCAGAAGCCGATGACTGGCCAAATCTCAGAATTTATAAATGGGCGCACAAAAGGTAATATTTTAAAATCAAAAAGCGTTGCATAGCGCAAATGAACTCGTTTCACATTACAGGATCACATGAGCATGTTCATTCAAAAATTACATCTCTAGCACATTCCTCCGCCACAAGGCGAGAACCCTTCACGACACTGTCATAATACATTTCGAGGCAGTGATGCTCCTTGCCCTCCGGCGGCCCCTCCTTCACCAGCTTTACGGCGTCCAGCTTCGCCCAGTGCACCTTCGCCCGGGCAAAAGCCCTGCGCGCACCCTTGATGCAGACGGACCACTTTATGACTTCAAGCCGTGGGCAAGCATCCACAAGCCGCCTCACCAGACCGAAGTAGCTGCTAGGCAGGGGATCGCCAGGCCACATACGGACTATAAGACCCTTCATGGCCTGTTCGGCCACCTTGTGAAGCTCGACCAGTTGCTTCAGCTAGTCGCTCAAGGGCATTGGGTGTTCGGTCCCAGTATACTGGGACTAGAACAACTTTTCCGTCGAGCTCCCCTCCTCAGCTCGGTAAAACTCCGCGGCATGCAGTACACTACGGGGAAGACCTGCGAACGCTCCAGGAGAGCTCTGAATTCGGGTAAGTAAAAGGAAAGCTTCCTTCACATGCTTGCTCTGCATAATGAATGCATTACCCGCTGCTATCTTCTTCACCGCATCAATCTCCTGGAGGGCCTTGTGGGCTTCAGCCTTGGCGCTCCATGCGCTTTCGAGCGCCTTCGCAATCTCGGACTCTCACGTCTTAGAGTCAAGCTCCAAGGACTCGTGTTTTTTGGCGAGAGCCTCGAGCTCTTGCCGCACCTCGCCTACCTAGGCTTCTTGCTTTTACTGCTCAATGCGCTCCTTGGCCGCTTTGTCTTCTGCCTCGGACAGCGCCTTCTTCAGGGTCGCCACCTCGATCGTGGCCCCTGGCAAATTCATGATGATCCTATTACTTTACAACCGAATTTCTTTTTAATATATAGACAAGGTATTGCTTACCTTTGCTCTCCTCGAGCTGCCTCTTGTTAAGGCCGAGCTCTTCCTCGGACCGCTCAAGGTCCTACTTAAGTGCAGCGACCTCCACAGTATGTGCCACAGCGGCCAGCAGTGAAGCCTGCAAATGCACATAGACATATTCTGATTAGACTCCTGAGTCATTATTTGATCCTCTATTCGGCCTTCGTTCGCGAACACCAAACAGAGCATCAGGGGTTACTGTCTATGCGGTAATATTTTTCTATATTTTTTTTCTTACCTGAAAGCCTGTTAGGAGGCTGGCACAAGCTTTGGTTAGTCTGTTTTTGGCGGACTGAACTTTCTCGATCACCGCACTCATGATAGTGCAGTGCTCTTCATCGATGGAAGCGCCACGAAGCGCTTCCAGCAAGTTGTCCAGTGCCTCTGGATGGACAGAGTCCACCAGCACGGGCGGCTTGCCCCTCTTAACGGGGGATCGCCTGCCGGAGTCTGGAACCACCGAAGGTTCCGGCGCAGTGCTCGGCTGGGGACCGAACTTGGAGCCCGTGGGAGTCCTGCTCCCTTTGCGCCCAAGGTCCGGAAGGTCGCCTCGAGGCACCCCCAGGACTACCTCCCATCGGCTCGGTGCCTTTTGAGACAACACCTCAACGTTGTCCGTAGGGCAAGGGGTGGAGGCGGTCGGAAGTGAATCACTATTCATATCCGACGAGTCCAAAGAACCGTCTGACGAAGATACGTCGAGACGGGATCGGGACGCTCTGCATAATCATATTAGGCGTAAGGAGAAGGAGTGCAATAAAACATACCATGAATTACTATGGTGTCCGGATACTTACGACTTCGCCAGGGGCTTGTCCCTGGGTAACCACTCGTCGCCGTTGTAGGCGGCCGTCATGGAGCAGTCCGGAAGGAGGGTCCTTCCCTTCTTGGACCCTTCGGCCTCCCCGGTTGGGGCGGCCTTCCTTTTCTTGTCTCCCCGGCTGGGGAGAGAACTTTCCTCTTCCTCCTCCTCGTTTTCGCAGGAGGAGTGCGCTTCGGAGTTATCAGACAATGAGTCAGATATAACCTTGCGCCGGAGACCCTTTCGGGTCCCCGTGGCCTTCTTCTTGTCCTTCTTCACCGGCACCTCATAAGGCGCCGGAACCAGCACCTCCGTTAGGAGAGCATCTGCGGGATCTTCAGGCAGGGGGGCTGGGCAATCGATCTGCTCCGCTGTCTCTACCCATTCCTGTTAATGGCATGGAAGATTAGATCCCGCACATGATTAAACTGGGGCAAATAAATATCCTATGGGATATAAAAAACTTACCGGATTGGCATGGCGCTTTGCGTTGAGTCCGCCGTCCTCGGTAAGGGGAGGAGGTACCTCGGCGCCCTTGAACAGCACCTTCCAGACGTCCTTGTGCGTCGTGTCGAAGAGCTCTCATGGCGTTTGGTGCTTGGCCGGGTCGAACTCCCACAAATTGAATACCCATCGTTGACACGGGAGGATCCGGCGGAAGAGCATGACCTGGACCACGTTGACGAGCTTGATTTTCTTGCTCATCATGTTCTTGATGCAGGTCTAGAGTCCAGTCAGCTCTACCGGGGAACCCCAGGACAGGCCCTTCTCTTTCCAGGAAGTGAGCCGCGTGGGGATTCCGGATCGAAATTTGGGGGCCGCCACCCAGTTGGTGTCACGCGGCTCGGTGATGTAGAACCACCCCGATTGCCACCCCTTTATGGTCTCCACATAGGAGCCTTCGAGCCAGGTGACATTAGGCATTTTGCCCACCATGACGCCTCCGCACTCTGCTTGCTGGCCGATCACCACCTTCGGTTTAACATTGAAGGTCTTCAGCCATAGGCCGAAGTGGGGCCTGATGCGGAGGAAGGCCTCGCACATGACGATAAACGCCGAGATATTGAGGATGAAATTGGGGGCCAGATCATGAAAATCTAGCCCGTAGTAGAACATGAGCCCGCAGACAAAGGGTGAAGGGGAAATCCTAGTCCGCGGACAGAGTGGGTAAGGAAAACTACCCTCTCATGGGGTTCGGGCGTAGGGATGATCTGCCCCGCATCTGGCAGCCGGTGCGCGATGTCCGCGGCAAGATATTCGGCTTCCCGTAGCTTTGTGATGTTCTCCTCCGTGACGGAGGAGACCATCCACTTGCCTCCCGCTCCGGACATGCTTGGACTGGTTTGAGGAGAAAGACGCGAACTTGGGCGCTGGAGCTCGAGTGTGCGAGAATGGATAAGCAAGGTGGAAGAAGGCGTGGGTAAAAAGGGCGAATATTTATCCCTTTATAAGGGCGGAAGAGGCGATGTGCCTCCCCACTTACGTGGTAAAATCGCTTATTCCCCGAACGCCATAATTGATGGCGCGGTTGGGTTACCCATACCCGTATTGATGAGAATCCCGTGATAAGGGGACACGATCTCTGCTTCGACAAGACGTGTCAAGAAAACCGCCTCGCGATATGTGTAGTGCTGGTTGAGAAAAACAGTTCGAATAATGACCGGGCCATGGCATGATGTCATGTTGCTAAACGTGTCAGCAGATTAGATTTGTGGAAATATTATTCTCTTTACGGTGGTATGTGGAACTTTTTTTGCAGAGCCGGACACTATCCTTATGTTCAAAATCTTCTATGGACTATTCGGAGGAAGAACCCGCCTTGCAATGCCGAAGACAAATCTGCGAGCCAAACTCATCGTCATTGAAGCCTGGTTCAGGGGCTACTAAGGGAGTCCTGGATTAGGGGGTCTCCGGACAACCGGACTATATCCTTTGGCCGGGCTGTTGGACTATGAAAATAAAAGATTGAAGACTTTGTCCCGTGTCCGGATGGGACTTTCCTTGGCATGGAAGGCAAACTTGGCAATACGGATATGTAGATCTCCTCCCTTGTAACCGACTCTGTGTAACCCTAGCCCCCTCCGGTGTCTATATAAACCGGAGGGTTTAGTCTGTAGGACAACAACAATCATACCATAGGCTAGCTTCTAGGGTTTAGCCTCTACGATCTCGTGGTAGATCAACTCTTGTAATACTCATATCATCAAGATCAATCAAGGAGGACGTAGGGTATTACCTCCATCAAGAGCGCCCGAACCTGGGTAAACATAGTGTCCCCCACCTCCTGTTACCATCCGCCTTAGACGCACAGTTCGGGACCCCCTACCCGAGATCCGCCGGTTTTGACACCAACATACTCCCTTGCCAAAATCATGCTAAGGTATATGATATGTCTCCAACGTATCTATAATTTTTGATTGCTCCATGCTATATTATCTACTATTTTGGACTATATTGGGCTTTATTTTCCACTTTTATATTATTTTTGGGACTAACCTATTAACCGGAGGCCCAGCCCAGAATTGTTGTTTTTTGCCTATTTCAGTGTTTCAGAGAAACAGAATATCAAACGGAGTCCAAACGGAATGAAACCTTCAGAAACGTGATTTTCTCATCAGATAAGATCCAGGAGACTTGGACCCTCCGTCAAGAAAGCCACGAGGCGGTCACGAGGGTGGAGGGCCCCCCCCCTAGGGCGCGCCCCCCTACTTCGTGGGCCCCTCGAAGCTCCACCGACGTACTTCTTCCTCCTATATATACCTACGTACCCCCAAACGATCGGGGACGGAGCCAAAAACCTAATTCCACCACCGCAACTTTTTGTATCCACGAGATCCCATCTTGGGGCCTGTTCCGGAGCTCCGCTGGAGGGGGCATCGATCACGGAGGGCTTCTACATCATCATCCAAGCCCCTCCGATGAAGTGTGAGTAGTTTACTTCAGACCTACGGGTCCATTGGTAGTAGCTAGATGGCTTCTTCCCTCTTTTTGGATCTCAATACAATGTTCCCCCCTCTCTTGTGGAGATCTATTCGATGTAATCTTCTTTTTGCAGTGTGTTTGTTGAGACTGATGAATTGTGGGTTTATGATCCAGTCTATCTATGAATAATATTTGAATCTTCTCTGAATTCTTTTATGTATGATTGGTTATCTTTGCAAGTCTCTTCGAATTATCAGTTTAGTTTGGCCTACTAGATTGGTTTTTCTTGCCATGGGCGAAGTGCTTAGCTTTGGGTTCGATCTTGCGGTGTCCTTTCCTGTAACACCCTCGATGCGACTATATCTCCCACGTGTCGAGGCACGACTTAGAGGCATAATCGCATTGAAGGCATATGTCACAAGTTAGGCAATCTTCACGACATCCCATGTAATATAGATAATAAAAGGGGAGATAACATAGTTAGCTTACACTCGCCACGTCAATCAAGTACATAAATAACATTACATCATCCAAACACTCATGGCCCGACTACGGCGCCAAAATAAAAGATAACCCAACATGCGACACGGTCCCGATCACCCCCAACTGGGCACCACTACTGATCATCAGGGAAAGACACGTAGTATCGTTGAGAGTCCTCGTCGAACTCCCACTTGAGCTCAAGCGCGTCATCTGGAGCGGAAGCATCAGGCCCAGCATCTGGTGTAATAGTAATCGGTGAGCCACTGGGACTCAGTAATCTCGCACCCTCGCGATCAAGACTATTTAAGCTTATAGGTAAGGCGAGGTAAATATGGTGGAGCTGCAGCAAGCGACTAGCATATATGGTGGCTATCCTGTTCGCAAAAGAGAGCGAGAAGAGGAGGCAAAGCGCGAGCGAGAAACTAGAGCGCAACCTGCGCAAGCATTACTCCAACACCGTGTCCACTTCCCGGACTCCGCCGAGAAGAGGCCATCACGGTAACTCACACGGTCGATTCATTTTAATTAAGTTAAGGTTCAAGTTATCTACAACCGGACATTAACAAATTCCCATCTGCCCATAACCACGGGCACGGCTTTCGAAAGTTCAAATCCCTGCAGGGGAGTCCCAACTTAGCCCATGACAAGCTCTCACGGTCAACGCAGGAATAGACCTCCTCCCGAGATGTTCCGATCAGACTCGGTATCCCGGTTCTTCAAGACAACTCCGACAATGGTAAAACAAGTCCAACAACACCACCCGCTGTGCCGACAAATCCCGATAGGAGCTGCACATATCTCGTTCTCAGGGCACACCGGATAAGCTAAGCGTACGGGAGCCAACGTAACCCAAGTTGCCGAGGGACGGCCCCGCACGGTGCTCTAGGTTGGACCAACACTCAGAGGAGCACTGGCCCGGGGGGTTTAAAATAAGATGACCCTTGGGTCCGCGAAACCCAAGGGAAAAGGCTAGGTGGCAAATGGTAAAACCAAGGTTGGGCATTGCTGGAGGAGTTTTATTCAAAACGGACTGTCAAGGGGTTCCCATTATAACCCAACCGCGTAAGGAACGCAAAATCCGGGAACATAACACCGATATGACAGAAACTAGGGCGGCAAGAGTGGAACAAAACACTAGGCGAGAGGCCGAGCCTTCCACCCTTTACCCAGTATATAGAAGCATTAAGATAACAAGATAATATAATGATATCCCAACAAGTAAATAATGTTCCAACAAGGAACGGTCTCCAAACTTCACCTGCAACTAGCAACGCTATAAGAGGGGTTGAGCAAAGCAGTAACATAGCCAATCAATGGTATGCTAGGACAAGGTGGGTTAGAGGTTTGACATGGCAATTTGGGAGGCTTGAAAGCAAGTGGTAGGCATCGTAGCATTGGCATAGCAAAAGAGCGAGCAATCTAGCATAGCAAAGATAGTAGTGATTTCGAGGATATGATCATCTTGCCTGCAAAGTTGCCAGAGTTGACTGGATCCTCGAAAGCAAACTCAACGGGCTCCTCATAAGCGAACTCGTCTCCCGGATCTACCCAAACAAGACAAACAAGCAAACGGAACACAATCAACGACGTGCAAAGCTCAAACAATATGATGCAATGATGGTATGCTATGCGGGATGCGATGCGGGATGCATATGAAAGATTTGACAAGGGATGCATGAACCTGGCCCCAACTTGGAAATCCAAGTGTGCCACTGGAAAGATGAGATTAAATCGCTTGAAAACGATATAAAGAACGCCGGAATCGGAGTTACGGTTTGGAAATGGCAAGCAGTTCAGATATGGCCACGTTCTGCGATTTACAGCAAGTAGCCATCTAAATGCAACAATATGGACATGCTACAGCACCCAAACAAGACAACAAAATACATGGCAGGGATGCATTCATGATGCTTAACAAAAGTCTAGCACTGAGCTACGGCCAATTCATCCATTAACAGGTTCAAACAAGCATGGCAAAAAAGCATATGGCAAACAGATTTCAGACTTGGTGAAATTAACACTTGTCTGGAATTTCAGATCAGATAGCACTCTTTGGAGCAACAAAACTATATGCTACAGGACCTGAACATGGCAAAGTAAAGCATGGCATGGAGCTACTCAAAGAGCTTAACAAAAGTCCCTTAGTGACCTTGAGCCAAAAGGGATCAGAAAATACATTTGCAAGCAGGTGAACATGGCAAAAACATAATCAGATCACAGACTTAGTGAAAACTGGAGCATGCTGAAACAGATATCAAGTAGGCATGTTTACGAGCTCGACGCACTCACTACAGAGCAAGTCATGACAATCTAAGTATACACCCATCAAGAGTACATAAAATACAAGCTAGACATGGCAAGAACAATAGCATAGCATGCACGGATCAACTACAACATCATCGGCAAAATCGCTAACAAGTAGACAATCTGCCCAGATTCACGAAGTAGCAAAAGTAGAGCTCGATTGACTCAAGCTAGGGTGCTCCATAATTGCAAACAAAGACATGTATGGATAGAGAACTACAATATTAACAAAACATCCTTACTGATCATCCTCAAAAGAGGCACGGATCACTAGCAAACAACATGAACATATGGCCATATGAGATAAATAGCTCAAGGACTTAGTGGAAATGCTAAGTCCCTGAAATCAGAATTACCAAGTGCCTCACTTTGCAAGCTTGTGCTAGTCACCACACACATCACAAAAATACATGGGTTGCACCTCTGGATAGATGGAAAAACCCTTAACAAAACATATGTAGAGCTCATGGGCATATCATGCACACAAAAATCATGGCAAAAATGACAAATAGCTAAATGGAGCAGCAGATCTGACAATTATCTCAAGTAGCACTCTTCTAACAGCATTTCGGGCAACAAGATGAACTCAAATGAAAATGGTGCAATGGAATGAAATGATGTACTCTCTGAGATGAACATTTTGATATGTTATATGCCCAAAACGGAGCTACGGATGCAAAGTTATAGCATGAAGAACATGAGCAAATAATATGCAGACTTAGGAAAAAAATTGAGGTCAACCCTAGGTTACTGTAGCTCGGAACTGGATCTGGGCGCACGCCGACCGAGGAACGCCGGAGTTCGTCGGGGAGGTAGGCCGGCGGCTTGCCGGAGAGCTCGGGGAGGCGGCGTTGAGGAGGGAGGAGGAAGGCCGGGGCGGCGGCGTCGATGGTGACGGCCGGCGATGGCGGCGGGGAGGCTCCTGCCGCCGAGGGACGAGGCGGCCGCCGGCGAGTTCGTGCTGCGGCGTGGTGGCGCGGCTCCGCCGGAGAGAGAGGCGAGGCGGCGCGGGCTCGCCGTGGAGCTTGAAGACGAAGGCGCGGGCGGCGGTGGGCAGGTGGGCCGCGGGGGGCCGGTGCGGGCCTGGCGGGCCCGCGCGGCGGCGGCGAAGTGGGGCTCTCCCCCAGGTGACATGGCACGCCCCGGTTGGCCGGAGGCGGCGGCGGACGCTGTCCGCCCGGGGACGGACGTGTCCGGCCGGCGCGAGGTGTTTTTTTTAGGGTTTTGGACGGGGAGATCCGAATTTGGAGAGGGGGAGGTATATATAGGCATAGAGGGAGCTAGGAGAGTCCAAATGAGGTGCGGTTTTCAGCCACGCGATCATGATCGAACGCTCTAGATGATGGAGAGGGTTTTGGTGGGTTTTGGGCCAACTTGGAGGGGTGTTGGGCTGCAACACACACGAGGCCTTTTCGGTCCCTCGGTTAACCGTTGGAGCATCAAACGAAGTCCAAATGGTACGAAACTTGACAGGCGGTCTACTGGTAGTAAACCAAGGCCGCTTGGCAAGTCTTGGTCCAATCCGGAAATGTTTAACCCCCACACACAAAAGAAAGCTAGAAATGACCACCGGAGGAGAACGAAGCACCGGAATGCAAAATGGACAACAGGGAAAATGCTCGAATGCATGAGATGAACACGTATGCAAATGCAATGCATATGATGACATGATATGAGATGCATGACAACGATAAAAACACACGGAGACAAAAACCCGAACCCGAGAAAATAAAATAACTTAACGGAAACGGCAAGAGTTGGAATACATATTGGGAAAGTCATATCCGGGGTGTTACAACACTCCACCACTACGAAAGGATCTCGTCCCGAGATCTAGGACTGAAAGAACGCCGGGTACTCAGAACGGAGGTGATCCTCGCGTTCCCAGGTAGCTTCACGGTCGGAATGGTGTGACCACTTGACTTTGAGGAATTTGATTGACTTGTTGCGAGTCTTGCGTTCAGTCTCTTCAAGAATAGCAACTGGGTGCTCACGATAAGAGAGATCTTCTTGGAGCTCAATGTCCTCGAAGTTGACGGTGCGGTCAGGAGTCTTGAAGCACTTTCGGAGCTAAGAGACATGGAACACGTCATGAACATTTGCAAAGTTTGAAGGAAGCTCGAGTTGATAGGCGAGATCGCCTCTCTTGCTGACAATCTTGAAAGGTCCCACGTATCGTAGGGGCAAGCTTCCCTTTGATACCGAAGCGACGAGTACCTTTCATAGGAGAGACGCGGAGGTAAACATGATCTCCGATCTCGAAAGCCAAATCACGGTGCTTACTGTCATAGTAGCTCTTCTGACGGGATTGGGCTGCTTTGAGGTTATCTCAAATGACTTGCACATCTCCTCTGCCTCTGTGGTTAAGTCATTACCCAAAAGCTGACATTCAACCGGTTTCAGACCATTGAGAGGGTACGGCACTTCCTGCCATACAGAATTTCAAATGGGGGCCTGCCGAACTGCTTGAAAACTGTTGTGTAGGAGAATTCAGCAATAAGGAAGACAATCCTCCACTTCATGCCGAAGAGATCACCACAAGCCCTGAGCATTATCTTTCAAGAATCTGGTTGACAACGCTCGACTTGACCGCTAGTTTGAGGATGGAAAGCTTGTGCTGAATGCGGATGTTGGTGCCCATGGCCTTCTGAAAAGGAATCCCAAAACTTGTGGAGGTAAAGATGCTGCCACGGTCTGAAGAGATCACTTGTGGAATACCGTGCAGAGAGACAATTCGAGAGGTATAGAGTTCCGCCAATTGAGCTGCAGTGATCGACTCTTTGATAGGCAGAAAATGAGCCACTTTGGTGAGTTTGTCGATGACAACGAATATAGCATCATTGCCACGCTTGGACTTTGGAAACCCAGTCACGAAGTCCATTTCAATGTGGTCAAACTTCCATTCTGGAATGGCAAGAGGTTGGAGGAGACCAGCTGGCCTTTGGTGTTCTGCCTTCACTCTTCTGCAGACATCACATTCATTCATGAATTGAGCAATCTCGCGCTTCATTCGAGTCCACCAATAAGCCTGCTTGAGGTCCTGATACATCTTCGTGCTCCCAGGGTGGATGGAGAGGAGAGAATTGTGAGCCTCGTTCATGATCACTTTACGGAGGTCACCTTTGGGTACAACAATACGATCCTCGAAGAAGAGAGTGTCCTTGTCATCAAGGCGGTAGCACTTGTACTTGGGTTGACTCTTGGCAATCCCAATCTTCACCTTTTTCACCATAGCATCAAGAAGCTGGGCTTGGCGAATCTGGTCTTCCAAGGTAGGAGAGACTTGAAGGTTGGCGAGGAAACCTTGAGGAACAACTTGCAGATTAAGTTTGCGGAAAGCTTCACAAAGCTCGGGTTGATAAGGCTCGAGAATCAGACTGTTGCAATAAGCTTTCCTGCTCAATGCGTCAGCAATCACATTGGCCTTGCCTGGAGTATACTCGATACTCAGATTATACTCTTGAATCATTTCGACCCATCGAGTTTGCCTGAGGTTGAGATTAGGCTGAGTGAAGATGTACTTGAGACTCTTGTGATCAGTGAAAATGTCCACTTTTCTTCCCAATAAGAGATGTCTCCAAGTCAAAAGAGCATGCACAACTGCCGCCAACTCGAGATCATGAGTGGGGTAGTTCTTCTCATTGGGCTTCAATTGGCGAGAGGTATAAGCAACAAATTTCTTCTCTTGCATCAACACTGCGCCAAGACCTTGGAGAGAGGCATCACAAAAGACCTCGTACGGCTTGGATTCATCAGGCGGAGTCAGAACTGGAGCAGTGATCAATTTCTCTTTCAAAGTTCTGAAAGCAATGTCACACTCCGGAGACCAAACGTACTTGACGTGCTTCTGGAGAAGATTTGGGAGAGGCTTCACGATCTTAGAAAAGTTTTCAACGAATCTTCGACAATAGCTTGCGAGACCGAGGAAGCTACGGAGTTGCTTCACATTCTGAGGAGGTTCCCAATTCACAATTGCAGACACCTTCTCAGGATTCACCGCAATGCCCTTGGCAGAGATGATATGACCAAGATAAAGAACCTCATCGAGCCAAAATTCGCACTTGGAGAACTTGGCGTAGAACTTGTGTTCCCTCAACTTATCGAGTACCAAACGCAAGTGCTTGGCATGATCTTCCTTGTTCTTCAAGAAAACCAGAATGTCGTCGAGATAGACCAAAACGAAGTCATTGGTGTAGGCGTTGAAGATGAAGTTCATCATGCGAGAGAACGTCGGAGGAGCGTTGACGAGGCCAAAAGACATGACAGTGTATTCATATGAACATAGCTTGTCCTGAAAGCCGTCTTGGGAATATCTTGCTCACGGATTCGAATCTGATGAATAACCATACGGAGACTAAGCTTGGAGAATAGCTTGGCACCTTCCTCACGGTGTTTCGCACAATAGCTCGTTCGCTGTGTTGGGAAGTGGGGTATTTCTGGTTACTTACGAGGTCTTCTTGTCTGCAGAATGGTACGGTAAATTGTCAGCCATACACTAAAGTTTCGGGGTGTCTCAGTTAACCTACCTTCTACCTTTCTACAAAATAAAAGTAATCACCAAGACCGCGACGAGAAGAAGTGACAACAGTCATTGTGGCCATGAGTAGAGACCCTCACAATGCAGCTCTCATAATTGTAACTACCTACTCAGAGAAGTAGTCGCTTTTTCAGCTCACTAGACCATTCAACTCTTCAGACGGTCGACTGAAAGGACGCTTGCACCAACCAGGTTCCCGTGGGGCTCAAGTTATTCAATAGGACCTTGTAATGAGAGCACGTATTGCCGTGGCGGAGACATCCTTGGGCAGCATTCGTCTGGAAAGACTCTTGGATATTTTGCACACACGGAGGCCGAACGGGGTCGTGTCGACGATTCAAGCACGCCAGTTCAATCTACCATACCGGCTATACCCGTAGCTTACCCGAGAATAGCGTCCATAATGAGAGATCTGGCGTAAGGCTGCATTGCACCACTACAAGATGACGTGGGAGCCTTAGTCCCACTGATTGTTTGGCTCTTAGAAAGCAGCATCACAGGCGAGGTCCCGAGAATGAAAGTATAATTAACAATCCGAGTTGAGCACTCACATCGGAAAGACTCATCCAAACTATTTGGGCGAGAAAATGCCTTAAGAAATATCTGAGAAGTGTCAGTCTCCACAGTACATCGATCATTACCCGGACAAGTAAGTGCTACTAGGAAGGACTACCTATTGAAGTAGCCCCGTCTCAGCTTACGAGCCATGTAGAGTTCAGGACGAAACGCACAATCCCACTACGGCTTTACCCCAAACAGATATGCAAGACTAACGATAGCTCGCTAATCGTCTGATGGTCAACAGAGAGTTGATAATCGGCCGACATGAAACAATGCCGATGCCCATATGGTTGAAAAGTACATTTCTTTGCGGGAGCAAAAAAGTATAAGCATCGTGGAAAAAGTTACCCATCCGCAGAGACTCGCAAAACAAAGATCAAATCTGTACATTGAAGTCCTCAAATAATGTGGTCACACAATTCGACGGTGAAGCTACCTGGGAACGCGAGAGACTTCCGTCTCCGTAGTACCCGTGCTTGCCCAGTCGACTAGATGCTTCGCGATTCGACGAGCAAGTTCTCTGTTATCTCCGTTTAGAGAGTGCGCTTTGGAGGGTGGTTATTGGTCATTAGACCACAGCTGTCACCCACCTGCGCATCGATGAGAACTTATCCCAAGGTAAGTGGTAGAGGAGGAGGCGAGACGCCCCAACTTCTCTGTGCTCTCGCAGATCTACCGCATTTGTTGGCATAAAAGTGTGGACCTATCCTTCTATCTGCTCTGTTGTCTCCGTACTTCGGGTCCTTTTGTACTCCGTTGTGGTATCGGTTGACTCTCATGATACGGCTTGTGGAACGGCAGTTGGTTCGATGTCAGTATCAATGCAGTGTAGCACGCCGAGGACATGCTCTATAGGAGGAGACTTGGAGCACTGTCATGCTCAATCCTCAAAGAAGTCCTTTTGTTTCTGACAAACACGGTTGTGGTGGGGTGTGGAAGAATCCTCTGCCACGCGATGTCCTGTGTGCTTCGTGTCTTGCTGCGCGTGGGAGAGTACGTTCACTGCCACCTTTGCTCTTCTGCTGATACGGCTGAGATGAGGAGGAGGAAGCCAATACTTCTGCTGCTTGGCCACTTGAGTAGAGGAAGAAGGAGTAACATCTCTGACTCGCTTCTTGGAAGCATCACACCTCAGTTGAGCGGCCTCTTGCTTCAATGCCATGTTGTAGAACTCATCGTACCTCAAGGGCTCAAGAGAACAAGAGCGAGCTGGATTTCTTCTCTGAGACCACCCCTGAACTGGTATATCATGCTCTTCTCATCAGGGACGTCCTGCTTGGCAAAGCGGGCGAGCTTCTGAAACAACTTGTTGTAGTCATAGACAGACAAAGAGCCTTGCTTCAGGTTGCGGAATTCCTCACGCTTGCTTTCAACCACGCTCTAAGGGATATGGTGAGCTCTGAAATCTTGACGGAATTCATCCCAGGTAAACACGTCCACCTCTGGAATCCTTGTACTGCTGGAACCATTCTGCAGCTTGATCTTTGAGTTGGAAGGAAGCGAACTTGCACGAAGTCCTCAGGCCTGACGTTACCTACTCGAAATGGCACTCATGCACAGATCCACGAGCCAATCGTCAGCATCAGTTGCCTCAACACAATTGCTGAAAGTCTTGGCCCGTTAGCAAGGAACTGGCCGTGAGGAAAGTGACCATAGTCTGATGGTCTCGCCCAAAAAGCGACCACCAAAACCATTCATCCATCATTGGTTTACCCTATTGGGATCATTCTGCACCTTGAATTCTGCGCATTGGAACGAATTTGCATGTGGCACATCGAGCCAGATCGTTCCGCATTGCGATTGCGTGCATAGCGAGACATTCGCATTGAGCCTCGCTGCAGTGAGGATGCGGAGGTAGGTGGCGGATCAGGATTCGGAGTCGTGCGCGTTGGAGGAGCCATCCTGAAGAGGTTGACATCCATTAGCACAGATAGACAAATATTGAAGCTGAATCCAACGGAATGAAAATTGCAACATAAGTCTTCACATCCGAACAAAATGAACGAATGCATTCCTCTTGAAATGGTCACATATCCATAAATTGAGAAGCCACTTAGAATTTAGGTAGAGAAATAAATCAACAAGGTACGGATCAAGAACGAATACTCGGTAAGAAATCCCAATCTCAAACCAAATATCCGTGGAAGAAGAACTAGAGCTACAAGAATTCCCACCTATGAAACTCCCGAACCTTTCCGGTTATGCAATCAGGTGTTGGGGATACAGGGGAAGCATAATATCTCACCCAAATCTAGCAAATCCTACTTCCAGCTGTATCCATCCTTCAACACATAACCGAGAAGAAACTTCGGAAACTCACCCCAACATCCTAGCAAAATCCCTGAGCACATCCTGACCTCTCGGGTATCCACACCCTACGCCACGTCCCACAACACATAACCCGACCCGGCCACACCGCGCAACGCAAGCTCAGCCGGACCCCACCGCCCTTCTGTCATCCAAGCTCACCACACGGTCGAGCAAAGCCCCATCGCCGCCGTTATCGACAACGTTCCCGCCCCGGCCTCGATACCCTCCGGCGGACCGCAGCAGCCACACCGCCGCAGCACGAACCGCCATCGCCCCCGCCTCCCGCTCCCAGTCAGTCTCGAGCCCTCCGGCCGGCTTTGGCGGCGCGGCTGGCGCTCGCCCCTGGGCTCTCAGCTCGACCACCGAACTCGCATAGGAACAGAGAATCTCCTGCGCGATGCCCGCGCCCTCCGCTCCGGCCCTAGCGCTCCCCGATCAGCTTCGCAAGCACCCTCGCGACCGTACGCCCTCAGTCTACGAACAGACTCCGCAAGTTCCTCTCCGGTCGACGCTGCGCCACCGCACGCCCGTTCCGCAAGCTCCTGACACCCTCCCGCGCGATTGAACCCCACACACATATTTTTCAGTTCGAACTAAAACTCGATGCATCAATTTATTGCACCTCAGTAGTTCCTGAACAATACCTTGCCTCTCGTCGCCCGTTTTTGGGCGACCTCCACCTCCATCACTTGCTCTACACTACACAGCAAGTCCCCACCTCTCTCACAGAGGCGCATAGCTTTCATGTTGCGCTACCCTAGCTAGCACCGACACTGTGTCGACGCGTGGCTTTATCTTGGCAAAATTGGTCCACGGCTAAACACCATCTGTGTACGAGGATTCAGTACTTGTTTTGCCAGCAACTTTTGCGCGCTGGCCGGCTGCGACCTACTCGCCACAGCCACCGAAACGATTTGTTTAACGGATGCTTGCCCATACAGTCGCAGAGCGTAGCGACCCACGATTGTAATGGAGCTCATGAACCGTATCTCGTGAGCTCACGCACACTCGCTCGCACGTGCGGCCTCGGCAACCGTGGCCAAACGGACTCCGCGCCACACTACACTCTCGCCTTTTCAATGGCCTTCGGTGTTCGTATGACGTCGCTCTATTTGGGCAGACATGCGGAAGCGAAGTTTGTGTAATATAGGGATTCTTCCGACGAATGTGTGTTGTTAGCATGATTACTGGCCACACACTTGGAATATGTCACTGAGAGATCTACTGTCTACCGCGGAAATTGGCCGTAATTATGACCCTTGATTAAGGATCCTCATGAAGAGATGATGTTGGAGTGATCCGGCTGCTATGCCTACTATGTCTTAGCACATGCATTCGCTGTCATTTCATGTCCTTTTGATGGGTATATTTAAGATTGCATAGAACCTAGCTCGTAACGTGAGTGCGTCGGCACCGTCAACATCCTATGAACTGTGAGGCACTGCCCACGTTCACTCAGTCTGTGCATCTGATGCTTTCTTTAGCCCAAGTCTCACCCTGGCGTGCACTGTTTATTCTGAAAATACTTTTGGCTCCGGTCTAGGGCTGTTAGCCTTTGCGACGCTCACCACTGCAGCGTAGTTGCCAAGCGTAATCTAGGTGCTGTAGCAGTAGCTGCTGTGGCGCAAGAGTACCCGATGCGGGAGAATTCGAGAGGTGTATTCACTCCAAAGCGCGATGCTGTTGCTAATCTTTTCCTGCACCAAACGTCTGGTTCTGAGCTGTATAAAGATCAATGGGCCGTAAAGCTTGGCACGCACGCATATTTGTTGAGCAGACCTCGATAGCCAATCCATGCCATCTTTTTTTCTGTTGTTGGTGTCGCTTGCTTCCTATTGTGCCAGTTCAAGCTGGGTCTTCGTAACAATCTAAACGAGGCCGATAGTCCTACTGCTGCCAATCCCAGGAATCAGGAATTCCGGCCGTTCTTTTGCAGTTAGAAACGGTCATCATTTCATATTTCTCAGCTGAGCATAGATCAAGGGCGAGCTCGAGTCAGATCCTGGCCCATTCAATAAAGGCACTCCCGCATCGCAACGCCGCAAATAGCATAAGCAACGTAATCTCATCATATTGTTGAGCCTTGACACGAGATGCGGGTCTGCATTGTGTTAGTCACTTAGTTGGGGTATAGAAATCCGGGCGAAACGAAGTGGCTTAGGAAGAGAGACTCCGTTGAATATTAGTTCGAGAGCGAGTGGCTAGATGCAAGGCAGCAGAAAATATCCGCGACATCCAACTACATGCATGCGAGATTGGCGATATGTCTAACACAGCGAGCTAACAATTGCAATTCAAGCCGTCAACAAAATGTCAGATCCAACCGACCAGTTGTACCCGCCATACCCATTGAGAACGGCATATTTATACGCTTGTCAACTCTTATGCCCGTGTAGTGCGGGAAGTTACGGAGAACGATATACTTTGAGGAATGCATCTGATTACACTTTGTTTGGGATAGTCATTATACGCAACTGTTATCTAAATCTCTATATAAGGGTAACGGGGAAGGCTCGGCGCGCATGCTAGTGTTTGTTCCACTCTTGCACCAAAATAAAGAGGTATGAGATACTATCCAACTATGGTTGCACGGCACGCAAGGTGCGTTCCTACGCGGTTGGGTTTATAATCGAAAACACCTCGACACGTACCTGGTTGCGAAAAACACCTACTCGATCATCAGGCGAAATAGACGCATCGACAGCACGATTTAGCACCGTCGGTTGGCAGCAGTGCTCGGGCGAACATCCCTCAACTTGAGAACCTCAACGGCCGCAGTGGTCAGTACGTGGAGCGGAGGTCCAAGCATCGGAGAGAGGCGGCGTGGCCACTGGTACGTCGGGTCGGTAAAGGTACTAATCGAGTGCATGAGAAGCAGAATTGAGAGCACCGCTACTCGAGGATCATGGGCGACACACGACGAGAATCTCGCCGCGGACGTCGTTGCGCGGACATGGAGTTCATTACCAGAGTCGGAAGTTAGATGTCTTGAAGAACTATAGGGGATACCCGAGTCGATCGAATATCATTCGGCAGGAGCGTGATAGCGATTCAATGTAAATATAGTGAGCTGCAAACAAGCGACGACGCTAACTCGATGAAGACCGCACTGTGGATCCATTGAGGTCCTCTGTATGCGTCTGGGACCAACCGTGACAAGAGGAAGTCGTAGAAGATGGAAGACATAATGCGACAAGCGAGCGGGACGCACAGTGAGGTCTAATGGAGGAGTATGGGCGAGCAAATAATTGTTATTCAAGCTGCGCGCAGGGTCATTAGCTAGATAACCATAAGAACCTTACACTTAGTACCTATCTATAATCACACCGCGCATCCGCCGACGTACGTAGATGGGCAAGTCTGGCAGGTCCGCAGTCAGCGGAGGATAGGAGCTCGCTCGAGCTATGCAGGCGGGAGGCGATGCGCCTCTTCATTAAGTTCTTAATTAGTGTAGCATCGTTCAACGTTATACTGCTTGACTCCATATCCTCGCCGGACCATTGAATCACGAACATCGGCATCAATCCTAGCCTAAACAGCCGCGGGCAAGGGGCTTTGACGAAGTTCGCTCCACACATAACACTTGCAGGGGACGCTCCAAGCCGTTGCACAACGCCATGACAAGAACACTCACAGTGGTTGAATCAGAAGGAGAAGTAGGGTAGCGAGACTCACTCCTCGCCGAGAACGCTCTACCGATCGCAGACTTCGGTATACGAATCCTCAGTTTCTATCAGCAACGCCGAAAATGGACTAGAAGGACAAGGTCCATATGCGCATCTACCGCTACCCCGTACAAGGTGACGAAAATAATCCCGAGACGGAGTGCTGACACATGACACAGGCTGGTGCACTGGCTGCACTAGACTGGAAAGCTAGAGAGCGGTGAACCAGGATGCCAAACCCACGATTATCTCTCACGTCTAGTACCTATCCCTGATGAAACAAACCAGTAGTGGTGAGAGGATGGAGCGAGGATAAGAGATGAGGTTGGCTCTGTAGGAAACGCTGGGATGTCGCATGCTTGGGTTATTTTATTTTGGCGCAGTAAGGCTCGGCCATGAGTGTTATAGCGAGTGGATGATAAGTGCATCATTGCCTCCTATCTATGTGAGTCGCGTTGCGAGTTGCGAGAGGAGCATAACAATTCTGCGTCGCCGTTTTTATGATCTTATTACCTGGCGATGTCGTGGAAGATTGCTAACTTGTGAACATATGGCCTTCAATCCGATATAGGCTCTAAGTCGTGCTCGACATCGGGGAGAATGATAGGAACTCGCTGACTCTGAGGTGTAGCTTCTATCTGTACAAGAGTTGGTCCCACCGAAGAACCTGCGGAAGATTAGAACCCCGAGAGAGTTCAGATCGAGAGCACATACGTCTATGGGACGAAGGTTAATCCTCGTGTGCGAAAGCAAGAAACGCAGATATTCTCATGGGGCATCAAAACGTTTGGAGAACCTGACACCCCTAGCAGCAGAAGGGAGCTAATGCATAATGACTTGTTATCGACATAGACCGTAGCTCAAAACGATATCAGAGAAGATTCATAAGGCATAGTATCATAGATATGACTGGATCTATGAAACCCACAATTCATAGTCTCACATAATCACACCTTTGTTAATCATCGAGTTAATAGAAGAACAGTTGAACACTCGAATCGATCTACCAAGAGAGAGGTGTAACAAGTGGATATTTGGAAGACAAAAAGAGGGAAAAGAGCTCATCTAGCACAACCAATGGACCCGAGGTCTGCAGTAGAATGCAGCTTACACACTCATGGGTGGAGATGGCACTCGCGATTTATGATCTTGTGGCAGGAGCTACGCGGCGAACGGTGTCGGAATCCACGGTGGTTCGCAGGCAAGCGGTAGGCGCAGCTGTGCGCCGTACGTTAGGTCCTCCGATCGAATCGTGGAGAGCAAAAAGTTGCGGGTGGTGGATGTAGGATTTTGGGCTCGCCCCCGAGCTCGTTTTTGCGTGCGTCTTACCTCGGCATACTCTTAGGAGGAAGAGTTAAGTGCGATACGAGGGAGATATTCGACAGGGATCACTAGTAGTCAAGTTAGGTGCGGTCGGCGACACCTAGGCGGCGCGGAGACTCGCCTCGTTGAGCCCGTTACTCAGTTGTATTGCTCTGTAAATAGGAGGGCTCTCCAAAGCCTGGCACTACATGATAAGAGATGTTTACTGAAGGTTCATTCCGTTTGGCACTCCGTTGAATAACTTCAGCTGAACACTGAAAGGCAGAAGAAGCCAGCTTGCGGGCTGAGGACTGCCTCCGGTAGTAGGTTACGTCCTCATAGAACTCTACACGTAATATAAAGTAGGTAAATAAAAGCCCAACTATAGTCAAAAACGGAGACAAGACATCAAGCATACGCATACGCTGAGCACAACATGACGCAAACTCTCAGATGACGCGCCAAGGTGTGGTGTCAAAACCGGCGGATCTCGGGTAGGGGGTCCCGAACTGTGCGTCTAAGGCGGATGGTAACAGGAGGGGACACGATGTTTTACCCAGGTTCGGGCCCTCTTCGATGGAGGTAATAACCTAGTTCCTGCTTGATTGATCTTGATGATATGAGTATTACAAGAGTTGATCTACCACGAGATCGTAAGAGGCTAAACCCTAGAAGCTAGCCTATGGTATGATTGTTGTTGTCCTACGGACTAAACCCTCCGGTTTATATAGACACCGGAGGGGGCTAGGGTTACACGAGTCGGTTACAATGGGAGGAGATCTACATATCCGTATTGCCAAGCTTGCCTTCCACGCCAAGGAAAGTCCCATCCGGAGGGAGACGAAGTCTTCAATCTTGTATCTTCATAGTCCAACAGTCCGGCCAAAGGTTATAGTCCGGCTGTCCGGAGACCCCCTAATCCAGGACTCCCTCAATGTAGCCCCTGAACGCTAGGCTTCAATGATACGATGAGTCCGGCACGCTAGACCACTATGTCTATCGCATTGCAAGGCGGCGTTCCTCCTCTTGTCTTATTCCATCCTACTGATATATCACACATGAGGGATGAGAATTTTAAGCTGATAGAAGGGAAGTGCTCCCAAGCGTGCGTCACGACCATAACTGCCTTCAATGCGATTATGCCTCTAAGTCGTGCCTTGACACGTGGGAGATATAGTCGCATCGAGGGTGTTACAAGTTGGTATCAGAGCCTTCCCTGACCTTAGGAGCCCCATTGCTTGATCGTTTTTAGCGGCGAGTCGTGTCTGGAAAAATGTTTTGAAGTCATTTAGGAATTATATATCGGAGAGTTTAGGAATTCTTTTTACTTCCCAGTCTCCTCATCGCTCTGGTGAGGCATCCTGACGTAGAGTTTTGACTCTTCTCTTCTCAAATTTCACTAAATTTTTTTTAGGATCACGCGGGTATCTTGGAATCGTTCCGATGGTTTTATGATGAGAACATTGTCTTGGTGCCTCCTGTCAGGGGTTTTGTGGAAGTGTCCCGGGGAGTTGAGCTCTGAGGTGTTGTCGTCATAATTTTATCGTTGCAGTTCTGGAATACCTGAGTTTAGTACGCCGACATCGAAAATCTCTTTTATGCAGTTCGTTGGTGAGATAACCTCGACGCCACCCAGTACTGGGGCGGGAGTTCGGGAGTATCGCCATAACTTGTATAACGGATGCTTTTCGAAGGTTGAGGTAGATGGTTTCCGAAGTTTTCTCGGTTATGTGTTGAAGGATGGATACAACTAGATGTAGGATTTGCTAGATTTGGGTGAGATATTATGCTTCCCCTGTATCCCCAACACCTGATTGCATAACCGGAAAGGTTCAGGAGTTTCATAGGTGGGAATTCTCGTAGCTCTAGTTCTTCTTCCACGGATATTTGGTTTGAGATTGGGATTTCTTACCGAGTATTCGTTCTTGATCCGTACCTTGCTGATTTATTTCTCTACCTATATTCTAAGTGGCTTCTCAATTTATGGATATGTGACCATTTCAAGAGGAATGCATTCGTTCATTTTGTTTGGATGTGAAGACTATATGTTGCAATTTTCATTCCGTTGGATTCAGCTTTAATATTTGTCTATCAATGTGCTAATGGATGTCAACCTCTTCAGGATGGCTCCTCCAACGCGCACGACTCTGAATCCTGATCCGCCACCACCTCCACCTCCTCCGGAGGCATGGCAAGCTGTGATGGCCGCAACCAATGCAAACACACAGTTGATCATGCAAATTCTTCAAGGGCGAAATCAAGGCAACCAAGGGAACCAAGGCAACAATCAGAATCACTTTCCTACACTCAACCAGTTCCTTGCTAACGGGCCAAAGACTTTCAGCAATTGTGTTGAGGCAACTGATGCTGACGATTGGCTCATGGATCTGTGCAAGAATTTTGAGTGCAGTAACGTCAGGCCTGAGGACTTTGTCAAGTTCGCTTCCTTCCAACTCAAAGATCAAGCTGCAGAATGGTTCCAGCAATGCAAGGATTCCAGAGGTGGACGTGTTATTACCTGGGATGAATTCCGTCAAGATTTCAGAGCTCACCATATCCCTTAGAGCGTGGTTGAAAGCAAGCGTGAGGAATTCCGCAACCTGAAGCAAGGCTCTTTGTCTGTCTACGACTACAACAAGTTGTTTCAGAAGCTCGCCTGTTTTGCCAAGCAGGACGTCCCTGATGAGAAGAGCATGATATACCAGTTCAGGGGTGGTCTCAGAGAAGAAATCCAGCTCGCTCTTGTCCTCTTTGAGCCCTTGAGGTACGATGAGTTCTACAACATGGCATTGAAGCAAGAGGCCGCTCAATTGAGGTGTGATGCTTCCAAGAAGCGAGTCAGAGATGCTACTCCTTCTTCCTCTACTCAAGTGGCCAAGCAGCAGAAGTATTGGCTTCCTCCTCCTCCGTTCCGGCAGCCGTATCAGCAGAAGAGCAAAGGTGGCAGTGGATCTTCCCACCCACCCAACCCTGGTTTTCAGAACAAGACTTCGTCTCAATCTCCAAGATCGAGTGCTCCATACCACCGTCCGCTTTCAGAGGTCACGTGCAATAAGTGCCAACAGAAGGGTCACTATGCCAACAAGTGTCTCAACCAGAGGCGTCTCCCTCCTCCTCCTCCTATCATATCGGCAAGTACAGCTGTGGTCAAGCATAACCCCAAGCACTCTAAGGTCAACTTGCTGAATGCAGCTCAGGCAGAGGACTCATCAGATGTCATCATGGGTAACTTTCCAGTTAACTCTTTTCCCGCAAAAATTCTTTTTAACACTAGTGCATCGCATTGTTTCATGTCGAGATCATTTGTTTCCAAGCATGACTTCGTTTCGCAAATGTTGGGTAAACCTATGGGAGTGGTTTCTCCGGCTAAGTCTATGAGGGCTACTTCAATAGTCCCGGTTATTTCTATCATGTTGGGTGACTTCAAGTTTCTGGCTTCCCCAATGGTTCTTGGTAACTCGGATATTGATCTTATTCTCGGGATGGATTGGCTTTCTAAGCACAAGGCTCAGCTTGATTGTGCAGCCAGCCAGATTCAATTGACTCATTCGTCTGAGGATGTAATTGAACTGGATGCTATCTCGCAAATTCCAGTCGTTTGCGAATATCAAGACGTCTTTCCAGAAGAGCTCCCAGGAATGCCTCCGCACCGGCAAGTTGAATTCGTTATTGATCTTGAGCCCGGCACGGAACCTGTGTGCAAGCGTCCTTACAAGCTCGGACCTGAAGAGTTGAAGGAGCTGAAAAAGCAACTCGATATTCAAGAGAGAATGGGTCTCATCCGGCCTAGTTCTTCTCCGTGGGGTTGTGGTGTTCTTTTTGTGAAGAAGAAGGATGGAACGGACCGACTTTGTGTTGATTACCGTCCATTGAACAAGAAGACCATCAAGAACAAATACCCACTTCCCAACATCAACGAGCTATTCGAACAACCTAAAGGTGCCCAAGTATTCTCCAAGCTTGATCTCCGTATGGGTTATCATCAGATTCGAATCCGTGAGCAAGATATTCCCAAGACGGCTTTCAGGACAAGCTATGGTTCATATGAATACACTGTCATGTCTTTTGGTCTCATCAACGCTCCTCCGACGTTCTCTCGCATGATGAACTTCATCTTCAACGCCTACACCAATGACTTCGTTTTGGTCTATCTCGACGACATTCTGGTTTTCTTGAAGAACAAGGAAGATCATGCCAAGCACTTGCGTTTGGTACTCGATAAGTTGAGGGAACACAAGTTCTACGCCAAGTTCTCCAAGTGCGAATTTTGGCTCGATGAGGTTCTTTATCTTGGTCATATCATCTCTGCCAAGGGCATTGCGGTGAATCCTGAGAAGGTGTCTGCAATTGTGAATTGGGAACCTCCTCAGAATGTGAAGCAACTCCGTAGCTTCCTCGGTCTCGCAAGCTATTGTCGAAGATTCGTTGAAAACTTTTCTAAGATCGTGAAGCCTCTCCCAAATCTTCTCCAGAAGCACGTCAAGTACGTTTGGTCTCCGGAGTGTGACATTGCTTTCAGAACTTTGAAAGAGAAATTGATCACTGCTCCAGTTCTGACTCCGCCTGATGAATCCAAGCCGTACGAGGTCTTTTGTGATGCCTCTCTCCAAGGTCTTGGCGCAGTGTTGATGCAAGAGAAGAAATTTGTTGCTTATACCTCTCGCCAATTGAAGCCCAATGAGAAGAACTACCCCACTCATGATCTCGAGTTGGCGGCAGTTGTGCATGCTCTTTTGACTTGGAGACATCTCTTATTGGGAAGAAAAGTGGACATTTTCACTGATCACAAGAGTCTCAAGTACATCTTCACTCAGCCTAATCTCAACCTCAGGCAAACTCGATGGGTCGAAATGATTCAAGAGTATAATCTGAGTATCGAGTATACTCCAGGCAAGGCCAATGTGATTGCTGACGCATTGAGCAGGAAAGCTTATTGCAACAGTCTGATTCTCGAGCCTTATCAACCCGAGCTTTGTGAAGCTTTCCGCAAACTTAATCTGCAAGTTGTTCCTCAAGGTTTCCTCGCCAACCTTCAAGTCTCTCCTACCTTGGAAGACCAGATTCGCCAAGCCCAGCTTCTTGATGCTATGGTGAAAAAGGTGAAGATTGGGATTGCCAAGAGTCAACCCAAGTACAAGTGCTACCGCCTTGATGACAAGGACACTCTCTTCTTCGAGGATCGTATTGTTGTACCCAAAGGTGACCTCCGTAAAGTGATCATGAACGAGGCTCACAATTCTCTCCTCTCCATCCACCCTGGGAGCACGAAGATGTATCAGGACCTCAAGCAGGCTTATTGGTGGACTCGAATGAAGCGCGAGATTGCTCAATTCATGAATGAATGTGATGTCTGCAGAAGAGTGAAGGCAGAACACCAAAGGCCAGCTGGTCTCCTCCAACCTCTTGCCATTCCAGAATGGAAGTTTGACCACATTGAAATGGACTTCGTGACTGGGTTTCCAAAGTCCAAGCGTGGCAATGATGCTATATTCGTTGTCATCGACAAACTCACTAAAGTGGCTCACTTTCTGCCTATCAAAGAGTCAATCACTGCAGCTCAATTGGCGGAACTCTATACCTCTCGAATTGTCTCTCTGCACGGTATTCCACAAGTGATCTCTTCAGACCGTGGCAGCATCTTTACCTCCAAGTTTTGGGATTCTTTTCAGAAGGCCATGGGTACCAACATCCGCTTCAGCACAGCTTTCCATCCTCAAACTAGCGGTCAAGTCGAGCGTGTCAATCAGATTCTTGAAGATATGCTCAGGGCTTGTGTGATCTCCTTCGGCATGAAGTGGGAGGATTGTCTTCCTTATGCTGAATTCTCCTACAACAACAGTTTTCAAGCAAGTTCGGGCAAGGCCCCTTTTGAAATCCTGTATGGCAGGAAGTGCCGTACCCCTCTCAACTGGTCTGAAACCGGTGAATGTCAGCTTTTGGGTAATGACTTAATCACAGAGGCAGAGAAGATGTGCAAAGTCATTTGAGATAACCTCAAAGCAGCCCAATCCCATCAGAAGAGCTACTATGACAGTAAGCACCGTGATTTGGCTTTCGAGATCGGAGATCATGTTTACCTCCGCGTCTCTCCTACGAAAGGTACTCGTCGCTTCAGTATCAAAGGGAAGCTTGCCCCCAGATACGTGGGACCTTTCAAGATTGTCAGCAAGAGAGGCGATCTCGCCTATCAACTCGAGCTTCCTTCAAACTTTGCAAATGTTCATGACGTGTTCCATGTCTCTTAGCTCCGAAAGTGCTTCAAGACTCCTGATCGCACCGTCAACTTCGAGGACATTGAGCTCCAAGAAGATCTCTCTTATCGTGAGCACCCAGTTGCTATTCTTGAAGAGACTGAACGCAAGACTCGCAACAAGTCAATCAAATTCCTCAAAGTCAAGTGGTCACACCATTCCGACCGTGAAGCTACCTGGGAACGCGAGGATCACCTCCGTTCTGAGTACCCGGCGTTCTTTCAGTCCTAGATCTCGGGACGAGATCCTTTCGTAGTGGTGGAGTGTTGTAACACCCCGGATATGACTTTCCCAATATGTATTCCAACTCTTGCCGTTTCCGGCTTTAAGTTATTCTATTTTCTCGGTTTCGGGTCTTTGTCTCCGTGTGTTGTTATCGTTGTCATGCATCTGATGTCATGTCATCATGTGCATTGCATTTGCATACGTGTTCATCTCATGCATTCAAGCATTTTCCCCTTTGTCCGTTTTGCATTCCGGTGCTTCGTTCTCCTCCGGTGGTCATTTCTACCTTTCTTTCGTGTGTGGGGATTAAACTTTTCCGGATTGGACCGAGACTTGCCAAGCGGCCTTGGTTTACTACCGGTAGACCGCCTGTCAAGTTTCGTACCATTTGGACTTCGTTTGATACTCTAACGGTTAACCGAGGGACCGAAAAGGCCTCGTTTGTGTTGCAGCCCAACACCCCTCCAAGTTGGCCCAAAACCCACCAAAACCTTCTCCATCATCTAGATCATTCGATCACGATCGCGTGGCCGAAAACCGCACCTCATTTGGACACTCCTAGCTCCCTCTATGCCTATATATACCTCCCCCTCTCCAAATTTCGGATCTCCCCGTCCAAAACCCTAAAAAAAACACCTCGCGCCGGCCGGACACGTCCGTCCCCGGGCGGACAGCGTCCGCCGCCGCCTCCGGCCAACCGGGGCGTGCCATGTCACCTGGGGGAGAGCCCCACTTCGCCGCCGCCGCGCGGGCCCGCCAGGCCCGCACCGGCCCCCCGCGGCCCACCTGCCCACCGCCGCCCGCGCCTTCGTCTTCAAGCTCCACGGCGAGCCCGCGCCGCCTCGCCTCTCTCTCCGGCGGAGCCGCGCCACCACGCCGCAGCACGAACTCGCCGGCGGCCGCCTCGTCCCTCGGCGGCAGGAGCCTCCCCGCCGCCATCGCCGGCCGTCACCATCGACGCCGCCGCCCCGGCCTTCCTCCTCCCTCCTCAACGCCGCCTCCCCGAGCTCTCCGGCAAGCCGCCGGCCTACCTCCCCGACGAACTCCGGCGTTCCTCGGTCGGCGTGCGCCCAGATCCAGTTCCGAGCTACAGTAACCTAGGGTTGACCTCAATTTTTTTCCTAAGTCTGCATATTATTTGCTCATGTTCTTCATGCTATAACTTTGCATCCGTAGCTCCGTTTTGGGCATATAACATATCAAAATGTTCATCTCAGAGAGTACATCATTTCATCTCACTGCATCCTTTTCATTTGAGTTCATCTTGATGCCCGAAATGCTGTTAGAAGAGTGCTACTTGAGATAATTGTCAGATCTGCTGCTCCATTTAGCTATTTGTCATTTTTGCCATGATTTTTGTGTGCATGATATGCCCATGAGCTCTACATATGTTTTGTTAAGGGTTTTTCCATCTATCCAGAGGTGCAACCCATGTATTTTTGTGATGTGTGTGGTGACTAGCACAAGCTTGCAAAGTGAGGCACTTGGTAATTCTGATTTCAGGGACTTAGCATTTCCACTAAGTCCTTGAGCTATTTATCTCATATGGCCATATGTTCATGTTGTTTGCTAGTGATCCGTGCCTCTTTTGAGGATGATCAGTAAGGATGTTTTGTTAATATTGTAGTTCTCTATCCATACATGTCTTTGTTTGCAATTATGGAGCACCCTAGCTTGAGTCAATCGAGCTCTACTTTTGCTACTTCGTGAATCTGGGCAGATTGTCTACTTGTTAGCGATTTTGCCGATGATGTTGTAGTTGATCCGTGCATGCTATGCTATTGTTCTTGCCATGTCTAGCTTGTATTTTATGTACTCTTGATGGGTGTATACTTAGATTGTCATGACTTGCTCTGTAGTGAGTGCGTCGAGCTCGTAAACATGCCTACTTGATATCTGTTTCAGCATGCTCCAGTTTTCACTAAGTCTGTGATCTGATTATGTTTTTGCCATGTTCACCTGCTTGCAAATGTATTTTCTGATCCCTTTTGGCTCAGGGTCACTAAGGGTTTTTTGTTAAGTTCTTTGAGTAGCTTCATGCCATGTCTTGATTTTCCATGATATGTTCCTGTAGCATATAGTTTTCATGCTCTAAAGTGTGCTTCCTGATGATAAATTCCAGACTTGTGTTAATTTCACTAAGTCTGAAACCTGTTATCATTTGCACTTTTGCCATGCTTGTTTGAACCTGTAAATGGATGAATTAGCCGTATCTCAGTGTTTATCTTTTGTCAAGCATCTTGAGTGGATCTCTGCCATGTATTTTTTTTGTCATGTTTGAGTGCTGTAGCATATTTATCTTGATGCATTCAGTTGGTCACTCGCTGATTATCGCAGATTGGTGCCATATTTGTTTTGCTTGCCATTTCCAAACCGTGCATCCGATTCCGTTGATCTTTATATCGATTTCAACCGAAATCACCTCACCTTTCCAGTGGCACTCTTGGATTTTCAAGTTGAGGCCAGGTTCAATCATTCCTTTCCAAATCATGCATATGCATCGCATACCGCATCCCGCATATCATACCATGTTCATGTGTTGGTTGTTTACTATGTTGTGTGCTTCTTTCCGGTGTTTGCTTCTTCGGGTTGGTTCCGATAACGTCGCGTTTGTGAGCACCCGTTCGACTACGTCCGTTTATCTTCTTCATGGACTCGTTTCTTCTTCCTTGTGGGATTTCAGGCAAGATGAACATACCCTCGAAATCACTTATATCTTTGCTTGCTTAGTTGCTCGCTCTTTTGCTACGCCTATGCTATGATACCTACCACTTTCTTATCATGCCTCCCATATTGTTTAAGCCAAGCCTCTAACCCACCTTGTCCTAGCAAACCATTGTTTGGCTATGTTACCGCTTTGCTCAGCCCCTCTTATAGCGTTGTTAGTTGCAGGTGAATATTGGAGCTTGTTCCATGTTTGGAACATGGATATTTTGTTGGGATATCACAATATCTCTTATTTAATTAATGCATCTATATAATTGGTAAAGGGTGGAAGGCTCGGCCTTATGCCTGGTGTTTTGTTCCACTCTTGCCGCCCTAGTTTCCGTCATATCGGTGTTATGTTCCCGGATTTTGTGTTCCTTACGCGGTTGGGTTATAATGGGAACCCCTTGACAGTTCGCCTTGAATAAAACTCCTCCAGCAATACCCAACATTGGTTTTACCATTTGCCACCTAGCCTTTTCTTTTCCCTTGGGAGTCGCACTCCTGAGGGTCATCATTATTTTACCCCCCCCCCGGGCCAGTGCTTCTCTGAGTGTTGGTCCAAACTAGAGCCCTGTGCAACGCCCCCTCGGGGAAACTTGAGGTTTGGTTTTAGTTGTATGGAGAGCTCATCTGAGTGTGCCCTGAGAACGAGATGTGTGGAGCTCCTATCGGGATTTGTCGGCACAGTCGGGTGGTGTTGCTGGACTTGTTTTACCATTGTCGAAATGTCTTGTAACCTGGATGTCGAGCCTGATCGGATTGTCTTGGGAGAAGGAATATCCTTCGTTGACCGTGAGAGCTTGTGATGGGCTAAGTTGGGACACCCCTACAGGGATTTGAACTTTCGAAAGCCGTGCCCGCGGTTATGGGCAGATGGGAATTTGTTAATGTCCGGTTGTAGAAAACCTGAAGTTGACCTTAATTAAAACACATCAACCGCGTGTGTAACCGTGATGGTCTCTTTTCGGCGGAGTCCGGGAAGTGAACACGGTGTTGGAGTTATGTTTGACGCAGGTTGTTCTAGGATCACTTCTTGATCATAGTTGTTCGTCCGTGCTTTTGCCTTCTCTTCTCGCTCTCATTTGCGTATGTTAGCCACCAAATATGCTAGTCGCTTGCTGCAGCTCCACATCATACATTTACCATTCCAATAAGCTTAAATAGTCTTGATCGCGAGGGTGTGAGATTGCTGAGTCCCCGTGACTCACAGATACTTCCAAAACCAGTTTGCAGGTGCCAATGTTACCGAGCAGGTGATGCAATCAAGCTCAAGGAGGAGCTCGATGAAGATCTTGTCCTTTGTGTTGTTTCGGTCTAGTTGATCAGTAGTGGAGCCCAGTTGGGACGATCGGGGATCTGTGTAGCATTTGGGGTAGTCTTCTTTTATTTTGGTTCCGTAGTCGGACCTTGATTGTATCTGGTTGATGTAATGCTTTATTCATGTATTGTGTGGACTGGCGATTGTAAGCCAACTATGTATCTCTTTCCCTTATGTATTACATGGGTTGTGTGAAGATTACCTCACTTGCAACATTGCTTTCAATGTGGTTATGCCTCTAAGTCGTGCTTCGACACGTGGGAGATATAGCCGCATCGAGGGCGTTACATGACTTCACCCCTTACGAGAGCCGTGTTGCCGAACCATTGGATTCATCTCCGGCCACGGACTCCGAGCCGCCAGCGTCCATGCCTATCGAATCCGATTGGGCGCCGATCATGGAGTTCACCTCTGTGGATATCTGCTATGTCTCGAGCTAGCGTTGGTTTTCCCTGAAGAGGAGGGGGTGATGCAGCACAGTAGCGTAAGTATTTCCCTTAGTTTTTGAGAACCAAGGTATCAATCCAGTAGGAGGTCTCGCGCAAGTCCCTCGTACCTACACAAAACGGTAGCAACTCGCAACCAACGCTTAGGGGTTGTCAATCCCTTCACGGTCACTTACAAGAGTGAGATCTGATAGAGATAATATTTTTGGTATTTTTGGTATAAAGATGCAAAGTGAAAAGTAAAAGCAAAACAAGTAAAATAAAGTAATGGAGATTGATATGATGAGAATAGACCCGGGGGCCATAGGTTTCACTAGTGGCTTCTCTCAAGAGCATAGATATTCTACGGTGGGTGAACAAATTACTGTTGAGCAATTGATAGAATTTAGCATAGTTATGAGGTTATCTAGGTATGATCATGTATATAGGCATCACGTCAGTGACAAGTAGACCGACTCCTGCCTGCATCTACTACTATTACTCCACTCATCGACCGCTATCCAGCATGCATCTAGAGTATTAAGTTAAAAACAGAGTAACGCCTTAAGCAAGATAACATGATGTAGAGGAATAAATTCATGCAATATGATAAATACCCCATATTGTTATCCTCGATGGCAACAATACAATACGTGCCTTGCAACTCTTTCTGTCACTGAGTAAGGACACCGCAAGATTGAACCCAAAGCTAAGCACTTCTCCCATTGCAAGAACTACCAATCTAGTTGGCCAAACCAAACGGATAATTCGAAGAGACTTGCAAAGATAACTCAATCATACATAAATGAATTCAGAGAAGATTCAAATATTATTCATAGATAAGTTGGATCATAAACCCACAATTCATCGGTCTCAACAAACACACCACAAAGATTACATCGAATAGATCTCCACGAGAGAGGGGGAGAACATTGTATTGAGATCCAAAAAGAGAGAGAAGAAGCCATCTAGCTACTAGCTATGGACCCGAAGGTCTGAAGTAAACTACTCACACTTCATCGAAAGGGCTATGGTGTTGATGTAGAAGCCCTCCGTGATGGATGCCCTCTCCGGCGGAGCTCTGGAACAGGCCCCAAGATGGGATCTCGTGGATACAGGAAGTTGCGGCGGTGGAATTAGGTTTTTGGCTCCGTCTCTGGTCTAATGGGGGTACGTAGGTATATATAGGAGGAAGGAGCACGTTGGTGGAGCTCCGAGGGGCCCACGAGGCAGGGGGCACGCCCAGGGGGGCGCGCCCTCCACCCTCATGACCTCCCCGGAAACTTCTTGGAGTAGGGTCCAAGTCTCCTGGATCACGTTCGGTGAGAAGATCACGTTCCCGAAGGTTTCATTCCGTTTGGACTCCGTTTGATATTCTGTTTCCTCGAAATACTGAAATAGGCAAAAAACAGCAATTCTGGGCTGGGCCTCCGGTTAATAGGTTAGTCCCAAAAATAATATAGAAGTGGAAAATAAAGCCCAATATAGTCCAAAACAGTAGATAAAGTAGCATGGAGCAATCAAAAATTATAGATACATTGGAGACGTATCAGGCATCCCCAAGCTTAATTCCTGCTCGTCCTCGGTAGGTAAATGATAAAAAGAGAATTTTTGATGCGGAATGTTCAAACAATTATGTCATCTCAAAATAACATGGCCAAAGGAAGTTCATCCCTACAAAATCATATAGTTAGGCTATGCTTCATTTTCGTCACACAAAGGTGTTCCCAACTTCTATACCCCCGATGACAAGCCAAGCAATTGTTTCATACTCAAATAATCTCAAACTTTTTCAACCTTCACGCAATACATGAGCGCGAGCCATGGACATAGCACTATGGGTGGTATAGAATATGATGATGGGGATTGTGTGGAGAAGACAAAAAAGGAGAAAGTCTCACATCAACGAGGCTAATCAATGAGCTATGGAGATGCCCATCAATTGATGTTAATGCAAGGAGTAGGGATTGCCATGCAACGGATGCACTAGAGCTAAGAATGCTCAACAAAAGAAAACTAGTGGGTGTGCATCCAACTTGCTTGCTCATGAAGACCTAGGGCATTTTGAGGAAGCCCATCGTTGGAATATACAAGCCAAGTTCTATAATGAAAAATTCCCACTAGTATGAACAAGACAAATTATGAGACTCACTATATGAAAATCATGGTGCTACTTTGAAGCACAATATATGAGACTCACTACATGAAGAACAAGGTGCGACTTTGAAGCACAAGTGTGGAAAAAGAGATAGTAGCATTGCCCTTTTTATTTTCTCTTTTTTTTGGGCCTTTCTTTTTTTCCTTTCTTTTTGGCCTTCCTCTTTTTTTTGATTGGGAAATGCTCTAATAATGATGATCATCACACTTCTATTGATTACAACATAATGATTACAACTCGATACTAGAACAAGATATGACTCTATATGAATGCCTCCGGCGGTGTACCGGGATGGTGCAATGAATCAAGAGTGACATGTATGAAAAATAATGCATGGTGGCTTTGCCACAAATACGATGTCAACTACAAGATCATGCAATGGCAATATGACAAAAGTAAAGCATGTCATGATGATGATGATGGAAGTTGCATGGCAATATATCTCGGAATGGCTATGGAAATGCCATGATAGGTAGGTATGGTGGCTGTTTTGAGGAAGATATAGGGAGGTTTATGTGTGAAAGAGCGTATCATATCACGGGGTTTGGATGCACCGGCGAAGTTTGCACCAACTCTCAATGTGAGAAAGGGCAATGCACGGTACCGAAGAGGCTAGCAAATGGCGGAAAGGTAAAAGTGCGTATAATCCATGGAATCAACATTAGTCAAAAGAACACATATACTTATTGCAAAAATTTAGAAGTCATCAAAAATCAAGTACTACGCGCATGCTCCTAGGGGGATAGATTGGTAGGAAAAGACCATCGCTCGTCCCCGACCGCCACTCATAAGGATGCACAAGCCAGGTACACTTCATGCTTCAAATTTGTTACACAACTTTAACCATACGTGCATGCTACGGGACTTGCTAACTTCAACACAAGTATTTCTAAAATTCACAACTACTCAACTAGCACGACTATGATATTATCACCTCCATATCTCAAAACAATTATCAAGCATCAAACTTATCTTAGTATTCAACCCACTAAAAAGAAAGTTTCACATATCTTGAATACCAAGTATATTAACATTAAGCAAATTACCATGCTATTAACGACTCTCAAAATAATCTAAGTGAAGCATGAGAGATCAAGTTTCTTTAAAACAAACCACCATCGTGCTCTAAAAGATCT
>NC_053023.1:364986482-365006020 GCF_003073215.2 Triticum urartu
CAAAAGAGAGAGGATACATTCTTGGGAGTTCTGTTTTTTTTTGCGTCACATGATTGGTGGCAAGTCACCGATCTCTTAGTTTCAACTGCGATCGTACATAGTTATGTAGCAAGAATCTTGTAAACATGTCAACATACAGCTGCTAGAACAAACTAAATGCTCTGTTATTGTTGTTCTCCATTTGTGGTATCAGTTTGTCGAATAATGATGGGATGATTGAGCTCTGGATATTTTTTCTGAGTGGGCATGATAAATTAGTTTGACTGAGATGACATTGATGTTCTACAGGTATCCAGAGTTAAATTCGGGTTGTCAAGATGCGGACATGGCTATTTGGTGTAAGGAAGTTGTTCCATTTTGTATGGTGTGGTGGATGCTCAAAGTGTCCTACTATGTAGTCTGCAGATTCTTCCATTGTGTATGCCGCGGATGTGTTGTGGTGGACGCTTGTTCTACATTTATGTATTGTGGCCTGTGAAGTTGAATTTGTTGGATTTAATCATGTGGACTCTTTTATACTATTATCTAATGTCGACATGCGTGCCTGGTTACTGGTTAGTGTCTCGTGGAGTTGCTCTGGTTAAATGATTGGTTCTGTGATGTGAGAACTTACTGGAAAGATGAACATTTAATCCTCCTTTTCTAAAAAAAACTAGAAAGATGAAAAAAGAATAGTAGGCTCTAGCACTTTACACTGTTTCTTGGTATCCATAGTTGATTTCTGTCAATCTTCCTAGTGATTTAATTTTGATAAAGCTGATTCGATCTCCACTTATGGAAGAGGAATATAATGCTTGCATAGGCCCAGAGGCAGACAGGGCACGCCACCAAGCTCCAGTTGTCTACATTGTTGGGCTGCTACATGATACTTTAGCACCTCTGATATTTCAGCAACATGGAAAGCAACGGTTGCATATCTTATATATCTGCATTGGCTCGAGAGGCACGCAAGAAGGCTCTGCTGCCAAAAAGCACAACCAAGAGCACAACATCAGGAGGAAGCACGAAATGGAGCGGCCACAACGCTTAACTATTCGTGCTGTATGAAAGCTGTTAAGAGTCTATGTCAGTTTACCATTGTTTCAATGACAAATTTGATATTTTTTATTGTGAGTTCATTTTGATCTGCTTCTGATCCTAAGATGTCAGTTGACTTCGATGTATATCTGTTCCAAAATTTGGCATGGTCCAGGATGCACACAAACAGTTTTGCATTCTCTGGCTGTTGGCAATCCATTAGTCATTATTCGTCGACAATGCATCTGACATCAAAGTAATTTCTTGTGTAAAAAAATCGAAGTAATTTCTTCAGGTGAGAGTGTTAAACTGCGGTTTAGTGCACAAAATGAAAAGGAGGTGTTTAGAAAATTTATTCATTAATCATGTGATGATTACTACAGAAGAAACAACCACTGCTAAATATTTTGGACAGAGTGCAGTCTAATCTATATTGCTGTGTTGCCACATGACCCTTTAACCCCACCTCTTATATTTTAAGTAACTTGGAAAATATCTCTTGCTTGATGCATACAACTATATTCGGATTTGCCACTTGCAGCTGTAGTACTTTAACCCCAATTATACATGAGAAAAACCATCTCCTTCTTGAAAGCTCGCCCAATGTGGATCCACAATTTTCTCTCGATCCCAATTATACCGAAGTATGTCTCCTGCTTCGGATTTGCCACTTGCAGCTGTAGTACTTGTCCTTTGTTGTTGCCTGATCTGGACTAGAGACGCGAGCGCGAGAGAACAAAAGAGTGAGCAAGAGGTGGAAGAAGATGAACTCTTAATGTTTTTTCCGCTATGAACTACGTACAGCCTTTCCTATCTTTCTATTATTTATTATATGCAGCCAAACTGAAATGTGGGTTATAAGGAAGAAAATGCTCATGCCCGACAAGCTTAGAGGTCATGCAACCCCACGACGACGCTCCAGCATGCGTGTGCGCTACGTTTCCTTACATTCCCGCTTAAGTTCATGCTATCCCATGAACCGGTCATGTGAGCAAGATTAGCTAACAAACTAACTGAAAACAAATGCATAGGTCAAGACGTGTACATCAGCATGCTACATGACTGTTTATTCAGCTAACTGAATGAAACTGAAAACAGAACATCAACGGTGCAGCAGGATTATCTATCATCCTTCAAGTCATAAAGTTTTTCAGGATTACCTATTTTTATGCATAGTTCAGTTAAATCATTACAACACAATCCTGCACAAGACACAAGAGTTTAGTGTTATATGACTCATGAATGTGCTGCAGTCCAAACTCTGCAGGTCTATCTTGCGCATTGTGGGGTGGAGGTAGCGGAGAAGCATCGTAACAAACGGTAAAAATATTTCATGAAATATTCCTACATTTTTCTTTTGCTGCATTTTTTTGCATAATCACACATATCAAAGAGGTCGTAAGTAATGTAAATTTATTCAGTCGCTTGCTCAATTATAAGTGGTCGCTACAAAACCCTACAAAACCGTTTGAGTTTGATATCCACTGCGGTTACCGCCACTAATAAGGAAGCTCATGTCACACATTTGCGACACCTCCGAAGAAGTTTGTGATATTTATGGAGGTGGGTGCTCAAAAAAAGGAAGGAAACAGTATTGTGATGCTTGTGTTGTATTCGCATGAAGCTTGCCATGCTTTTCTAGATTGATATTTAAATCGGTTGTCAATGTTGAACAGTTTATATCTATACAGGCCTGTCTACCTTTCCGTTGTAATGAAATTTTTGTTCACTCATTTTGAAAAGCAAGTTCGGTTCTAGACCTTCCACTGGACCTTTCTTTCGTTACAATATTTAAATTTCTTTTTGTTCTCTAATGTAACATTTCGAACGCATGTTCATTAAGCTGTTATTTGACAACTATTTAACCTAATAAAGAGTTGTATGATTACCATGAATTTTACACACATGCACTTTCTGTCGAGCAGAGGATGGTGTTGCTAGTGCTCTCTGCTAATTTACGAAATTCTAGTCAGTGCCCAGAAGAGCAGCTGAATCAACACAAGAAACTGAGAACAACTATGTTTTGAGTCAGTAACAAGTATAGCTGAAAAAGAAATATGTATATGCCACAAGGTTTGATGGCTACTGGATATGTTGCTGCTTGAAAAAACCATCTATCTGTCACAATGTTCCACTACCTCCTGGTTCTGTTTCATAAGTAAGTATATCTTGTCCGTTTGCGATGTGCGTGGCACAACCTATGAGATCGGTGGATATCTGTGAAGATATGAAGTTTGGGAATTATTTTATAATTATATTCAGTGTGCTTGAGGTGGTTGACTAGTGCATAATTTAGCTTTCTTGTATAGATACTCTCTTCACATGTTCAGTGGAAACAAGGCCAAGGTGCCTTCAGCCCTAAAAACGTTGCGCATCGCTCTGCTAGGTGGCTCGGTAGGCTGACGTAGCCGCCACCAGTACGGTCCCTCCCTCCTCCTGATCTCCCCTTGGAGTTGCGAGAGGATGACACCCGGGTGACCTCTTCCAGCGACGGTGTGGCCCTCCTCTGGTCGGAGGCAGCAGCGGGGCGGGCTGCTGCAGTTTTCCAGATGCGATGTGGAGCGGAGCTGCCGGCGGGAGTGCAGAGGCTAGGCCTCAAAGGTGGTTGATGTGGCACTCTGGCTCAGCGAAATGGAGGCACCGTACATACCAGCCTAGAGATCAACGTCTTCCGGTATATGGGGCAAATTGGCATCAAGATGAACCATAATATTTTAAAACACATAGGGTACATAGGTCTTAAGATGCATCACTTGGCGAAGAAAAGGCGACACTGAGGAGGTTGCGCTCTGCCTTGTTGATGTGGAGTCACTATTGCTCTCGGTGGATGGTGATGGCATTGTGTACGGACTCGATCACCACCCACTCCTCATCTTTCGAGCCCAGATCTATACTGAGCAGCGCCACAGCGACATGTTTAGACACATGATTTCAGCGATGATCCTCTACCGGTGGTCGTTGCCCAAGGAGCTGCAAGTTGTACCTCTAAACCTGCAACATCTGGAGTGTGGAGATCGGTGGCGCCTAGTCCTCCTATTCCACCGAGGCTTCACCCCTCTTCTTCCTGACCATCAGTGTAGTTGAGATATGACAAGACATCACCTCCACCGTGGATTATGTCCTCCAACAACTGTTATGTTTCCAAGTCTCTTCGCTCCATAGTTTCTGCAAATATTACTACATGGCAATTAATATATAAACATGAGAGATGGATATATTAGTGGCAAACATGGACCTACCTAGCTAATCACAACAAGGAATATTAATTTGTGGCATCGATGCTTCTAGGGTTTGGGGTGGCCTCGACAACGGTTCTAGGGTTTGGGGTGGCCTCGACAACGCTTCTAGGGTTTGGGGTGGCCTCGAGTGTTGGGTTTCGTAGTAATTTCAAAAAATTTCCTACGCACACGCAAGATCATGGTGATGCATAGCAACGAGAGGGGGAGTATGATCTACATACCTAGTAGATCGACAACGGAAGCGTTTGGTTGATGTAGTCATACGTCTCCACGATCCGACCGATCAAGCACCGAAACTACGGCACCTCCGAGTTCTAGCACAAGTTCAGCTCGATGACGATCCCCGGACTCCGATCCAGCAAAGTGTCGGGGAAGAGTTCCGTCAGCACGACGGCGTGGTGACGATCTTGATGTACTACTGCTGCAGGGCTTCGCCTAAGCACCGCTACAATATTATCGAGGACTATGATGGCTGGGGGCGCCGCACACGGCTAAGGAATAGATCACGTGGATCAACTTATGTGTCTCTGGGGTGCCTCTGCCTCAGTATATAAAGGACTAAAGGGGGGGAGGCCGGCCGGCCACATAGGGCGCGCCAGGAGAGTCCTACTCCCTCTGGGAGTAGGATTCCCCCCCCCCCCCAATCCTAGTTGGAATAGGACTCGCGGAGGGGGAAAAGAGAGAGAGGGGCCGGCCCCCTCTCCTTGTCCAATTCGGACCAAGGGAGGGGAGGGGCGCGCGGCCCACTATGGGCTGCCTCTTCTCTTTTCCACTAAGACCCAATAAGGCCCATCTAGCTCCCCGGGGGGTTCCGGTAACCTCCCGGTACTCCGGTAAAATCCCGATTTCACCCGGAACACTTCCGATATCCAAACATAGGCTTCCAATATATCAATCTTTATGTCTCGACCATTTTGAGACTCCTCGTCATGTCCGTGATCACATCCGGGACTCCGAACAACCTTCGGTACATCAAAATGCATAAACTCATAATATAACTGTCATCGTAACCTTAAGCGTGCGGACCCTACGGGTTCGAGAACAATGTAGACATGACCGAGACACGTCTTAGGTCAATAACCAATAGCTGGACCTGGATGCCCATATTGGCTCCTACATATTCTACGAAGATCTTTATCGGTCAGACCGCATAACAACATACGTTGTTCCCTTTGTCATCGGTATGTTACTTGCCCGAGATTCGATCGTCGGTATTCCAATACCTAGTTCAATCTCGTTACCGGCAAGTCTCTTTACTCGTTCTGTAATACATCATCCCACAACTAACTCATTAGTTTGCAATGCTTGCAAGGCTTAAGTGATTTGCATTACCGAGAGGGCCCAGAGATACCTCTCCGACAATCGGAGTGACAAAACCTAATCTCGAAATACGCCAACCCAACATGTACCTTTGGAGACACCTGTAGTACTCCTTTATAATCACCCAGTTATGGTGTGACGTTTGGTAGCACCCAAAGTGTTCCTCCGGCAAACGGGAGTTGCATAATCTCATAGTTATAGGAACATGTATAAGTCATGAAGAAAGCAATAGCAACATACTAAACGATCGGGTGCTAAGCTAATGGAATGGGTCATGTCAATCAGATCATTCACTTAATGATGTGATCCCGTTAATCAAATAACAACTCCTTGTTTATGGTTAGGAAACATAACCATCTTTGATTAACGAGCTAGTCAAGTAGAGGCATACTAGTGACACTCTGTTTGTCTATGTATTCACACATGTATTATGTTTCCGGTTAATACAATTCTAGCATGAATAATAAACATTTATCATGATATAATGAAATAAATAATAACTTTATTATTGCCTCTAGGGCATATTTCCTTCATCGAGGCTTCTAGGGTTTGGGGTGGCTGTCAGTGTCAAAACCGGCGGATCTCGGGTAGGGGGTCCCGAACTGTGCGTCTAGGATCTATGGTAACAGGAGACGGGGGACACGATGTTTACCCAGGTTCGGGCCCTCTCTATGGAGGTAATACCCTACTTCCTGCTTGATTGATCTTAATGAATATGAGTGTTACAAGAGTTGATCTACCACGAGATCGTAATGGCTAAACCCTAGAAGTCTACCCTATGAGTATATGGTAATGAATCTGTCCTATCCGGACTATGCCCTCCGGTTTATATAGACACCAGAGAGATCCAGGGTTACATGAAGTCGGTTACATATGAGGGAATCTTCATAGTCAGCCACCAAGCTTGCCTTCCACGCCAAGGAGAGTCCAATCCAGACACGATTATAGTCTTCGGTCTTCGTGTCTTCACAACTCATCAGTCTGGCCCACGGATAACAGGTCGGACGCCCGAGGACCCCTTAGTCCAGGACTCCCTCAGTTGCCTCGACAACGCTTCTAGGGTTTGGCCCGGACCGCCTGAGGGAGTCCTGGATTAGGGGGTGTTCGGATAGCCGAACTATACCTTCATCCGGACTCCTGGACTATGAAGATACAAGATTGAAGACTCCGTCCTGCGTCCGGAAGGGACTTTCCTTGGCGTGGAAGGCAAGCTTGGCGATACGGATGTTCAGATCTCCTACCATTGTAACCGACTTTATGTAACCCTAACCCTCTCCGGTGTCTATATAAACCGGAGGGTTTTAGTCCATAGGACAACATACCATGAACAATCATACCATAGGCTAGCTTCTAGGGTTTAGCTTCTCTGATCTCGTGGTAGATCAACTCTTGTAATACCCATATCATCAACATTAATCAAGCAGGACGTAGGGTTTTACCTCCATCGAGAGGGCCCGAACCTGGGTAAAACTTTGTGTCTCCTGCCTCCTGTTACAATCCGGCCTAGACGCACAGTTCGGGACCCCCTACCCGAGATCTGCCGGTTTTGACACCGACATTGGTGCTTTTGCCATCAGGCCCGATGGCTCCTACGATCATCAATGGCGATGCAGTCCAGGGTGAGACCTTCCTTCCCGGACAGATCTTAGTCTTTGGCGGCTTCGCACTGCGGGCCGATTCACTTGGCCATCTAGAGCAGATCGAAAGCTATGCCCGTGGCCGTCAGGTCAGATTCGGAAGTTTAAACTACACGGCCGACAACCGCGGGGACTTGATCTTCGACGGATTCGAACCACTGCCGAGTGCGCCGCACTGTCACGACGAGCATGATCTAGCTCTGCCGCCGAACAGTGCCCTGGAGGCCGCACCCGCATCGGCTCCGACCCCTAGTTCGGAGCCGACCGCGCCGATCGAGGATGGGCGGTTGGACGCCACCTCGGGGGCTACGATCCCAACGGCGGTTGAGCCGAACACCAGCCCCGTACTCTGCAAGACTCGTGACTCCATGGAGCCGGATTCATCTCCGGACTCCGAACCCTCCGCGCCCCTGCCGAGCGAATCCGATTGGGCGCCGATCATGGAGTTCACGGCCGCGGACGTCCTTCAGCACTCGCCTTTTGGCGAGATCCTGAAATCACTGAAGTCTCTCTCTTTGTCAGGAGAGCCCTGGCCGGACTACGGTCAGCAAGGTTGGGGTACGGACGATGAAGAAATTCAAAACCCACCCACCACCCACTTTGTAGCCACTGTCGAAGACTTAACCGACATGCTCGACTTCGACTCCGAAGACATCGACAGTATGGACACCGATGAAAGAGATGATGAAGAACCAGCGCCTACTAGGCCCTGGAAAGCCACCTCGTCATATGACATATACATGGTGGACACCCCAAAAGAGGGAGAGGGCGATGGAACAGCGGAGGATGACCCCTCCAAGAAACAGCAAAAGCACCGGCGTCAGCGGCGCCGCTCAAAATCCCGCCAACACAAAAACGGCGATTCCAGCACGGGAGATAATAATACCCCGGAAAGCGCCGAAGAACATCCCCTCGAGCAAGATTTAGCACAGGAGGATGGAGAAACCAGCCCTCATGAGAGAGCGGCCGACAGAGAGGTCGAGGACAATAATTGTATGCCTCCCTCCGAAGACGAGGCAAGCCTCGACGACGATGAATTCGCCGTGCCAGAGGATCCCGTCGAACAAGAGCGTTTTCAACGCAGGCTTATGGCCACGGCAAGAAGCCTCAAGAAAAAATAGCAACAGCTTAAAGCTGATCAAGATCGGCTAGTCGATAGATGGACTGAAGTCCTTGCGGCCGAAGAGCATAAACCCGAACGCCCCTCCAAAGCACAGGTTGCTACCCGGATTAGAGGAGGAAGCACTTGACGCGGCCGACAGGCCACCTCGTGGACGCGACAGAGAGGCCTCATGGCCGTCCACCCAAGCCGCACCCCGTACCAAGGCACGGGAATATGCGCCGGACTTACGAGACATGTTGGAGGACAAGGCAAGGCAAACAAGATCGATCTACGGATCGCGTGGGCGCCCCACGGCTCGAGACGGCAACCGTCACGCCGGCCACAAATTCGGCAGGGCCGAACACAGTAGACAAAGCTCATTGGAGCTACGTCATGATATCGCCCAGTATAGAGGCGCCGCACACCCATTGTGCTTCACAGACGAAATAATGGATCATCAAATCCCCGAGGGTTTCAAACCCGTAAACATCGAATCATATGATGGCTCAATAGATCCCGTGGTATGGGTCGAGGATTATCTCCTTCATATCCACATGGCCCGCGGCGATGATTTCCACGCCATCAAATACCTCCCACTCAAGCTTAAAGGACCAGCCCGACAGTGGCTTAACAGCCTGCCAACAGGGTCAATCAGCTGTTGGGAGGACCTGGAAGCCGCTTTCCTCGATAATTTCCAGGGCACTTATGTGCGACCCCCAGACGCTGACGACCTAAGCCACGTAATCCAGCAGCCAGACGAATCAGCCAGGCAATTCTGGACACAGTTCCTAACAAAGAAAAATCAAATACTCGACTGTCCGGACGTAGAGGCCTTAGCAGCCTTCAAGCATAATATCCATGACAAGTGGCTTGCCCGGCACCTAGGACAGGAGATGCCGAAATCTATGGCAGCACTCACGGCACTCATGACCCGTTTTTGCGCGGGAGAAGACACCTGGCTTTCTCGTAGCAACAATATGACCAAGAACCCTGGTCGTTCGGACACCAGGGACATTAGTGGTAGGTCGCGTCGCAACCAGCAGAAGCGCCGCATCAACGGCGACAATGCTAAGGATACGGCAGTTAATGCCGGATTAGAGGCTCTAAATCCGGTCAGCGGAAAAAGTCATTCAAAAGGAATCCTAGGGGCCCGTCCAGCTTGGACCGAATACTCGACCGCTTGTGCCAAATACATGGCACCCCCGAAAATCCGGCCAATCACACCAACAGGGACTGTTGGGTGTTCAAGCAGGCAGGCAGATTAAGCACCGACAATGAAGACAAGGGGTTGCATAGCGATGACGACGAGGAGCCCCGGCCGCCGAACAACAATGGACAGAAGGGTTTTCCCCCACAAGTGCGGACGGTGAACATGATATACGCCACCCATGTCCCCAAAAGGGAGCGGAAGCGCGCGTTAAGGGACGTATACGCGGTAGAGCGAGTCGCCCCAAAGTTCAACCCATGGTCCTCCTACCCGATCGCCTTTGATAGAAGAGACCATCCCACTAGCATCCGTCATGGTGGATTCGCCGCATTGGTTCTCGACCCAATTATTGACGGATTTCATCTCACTAGAGTCCTTATGGACGGCGGCAGTAGCCTGAACCTGCTTTACCAGGATACAGTGCGGAAAATGGGCATAGATCCCTCGAGGATTAAGCCCACCAAAACGACCTTTAAAGGCGTAATACCAGGTGTAGAGGCCAGCTGCACAGGCTTAGTCACACTTGAAGTGGTCTTCGGATCTCCGGATAATTTCCGAAGCGAGGAGTTAATCTTCGACATAGTCCCGTTCCGCAGTGGTTATCATGCACTGCTCGGGCGAACCGCATTCGCCAAGTTCAATGCAGTCCCGCACTACGCATACCTTAAGCTCAAGATGCCAGGCCCTCGAGGAGTAATTATGGTCAATGGAAACACCGAACGCTCCCTCCGAACGGAGGAGCACACGGCGGCCCTTGCAGCGGAAGTACAAAGCAGCCTCTCTGGGCAGTTCTCCAGTACGGCCATTAAACGTCCGGACACCGTCAAGCGCGCCCGGAGTAACCTACAACAAGACCGCCTGGCACGTTCCGAGCAGGCGTAGCAATGCGGCCCCAACCTCAACCCCCGCAAAAAGGCGACGTCAATACTTCGCGTACATAACTACGCTCTATAATACCATGGGCATTAGGGGGAGGCTCAGCACATCTACGGCTCACGCCCAACACGGCTTAAACTGCACCAGGGGCTGCCGATTTTTTTTACTTTTCTCTTACTTCCAGGACTCTACTCTTCGGAAGGCCGGTTCGGCAGTTCAATTGCCGCACAAACGATGCAAGAACCAGGGAAGCAGACAAGCCATGCCGCATCATGGAAATCCCAGGTGGTCTCTATCACGAGCAGTATACCTATTTCGCATACTATTCCACAGCTTTCCCCTGGAGCAGACATGTTCAATAGTCCAACTTTTCGTTTATCGCATTACTTGTATCGTTCTGCTTTGATCGCAGCTATTTTTAATAAACAATGCATAGCTATTGTCTATTTTTGCATTACCTTTTTATAAATAATTGTTCCTTAATGACATGTTGCACCTGCACAATCTGGTACGGCCAAAATACGCCAGGGGCTTCAGTACCCCTCAATATGGCGTGAGAAGTCCGAACACTTTCACAAGTGCGGCACCCCGAACTTATAGCATTATATGCATCGGCTCCGAATCTTGTCTTGGGTCAATAGTTGGGTTTGCCCGGCTCCTATGTTTTGGTGCCTTACGTTCTGCTATATCGGCTAAGGTAGCACTAGGAGAACCACTGCGATTGTGCCCCAGTTGAGCCGGGCCGAGCACCTCAGTGGAGAAAGCGAAAACTGACTGTCATGATGAAGTGAGAGCTGGTCACTGTTCGAGACGTTTTTTCGAGTCCCTAAAGACTTATGCCGCTTCGGGCAAGGAGTCGGCTCTGTCCGGCCAAGGCGTGGATAGCGCCCCGAAATCGGTCTTTCGAATACTAGGGGCTTCGCCGAAATTTAAAATTATAGAATTCTATGGCTAAGTGAGAGTGTTCGCGCGTTATAGTCCGATTGCCTTGTTCGCTAGGCTGAGCGCCTCCCTCGAAGGACCCAAACATGGGAAAAAGAGTGCTCAGGTTTATCCCCGAACACCCCAGCACTAGCGGCATGGGGGAAGAAGCCGATGACTCGCCATCTCTCAGAATTGATAAACAGCCGCACAGAAGGTAATATTTTAAATCCAAACAGCATTGCTAAGCGCATATGAACAAGTTTCCAGCGCACAGGACAAAAACGAGCGAGTTTTACTCAAAAATTACATCCCTAGTGCATTCATCCGCCACAAGGCGGGCACCCTTCAGAACATCCTTATAGTAATTTTCGGGCTTGCGATGCTCTTTCCCCGGTGGTGGCCCGTCCGTCACAAGCTTCTTAGCATCCAGCTTGTCCCAGTGCACCTTAGCACGGGCAAGGGCCCTACAGGCACCTTCGATGCAGACAGAGCGCTTGATAACCTCGAACCTTGGACAGGCCTCCACCAGCCGCCGCACCAGCCCGAAATAGCTCCCAGGCGGGGCCTCTCCAGGCCACAACCGAACTAGGAGGCCCTTCATGGCCTGTTCGGCCGCCTTGTGGAGCTCGACCAGTTGCTTCAGCTGGTCGCTCAGGGGCACGGGGTGTCCGGCCTCAGCATACTGAGACCAGAACACCTTCTCCGTCGAGCTGCCCTCCTCGGCTCGATAGAATGCGGCGGCATCGGATACACTCTGGGGGAGATCTGCAAATGCCCCTGGAGAGCTCCGGATTCGGGTAAGTATCAAGTAACTCACATTTATATGTTTACTTTGCATAAACAATGCCTTACCCGCCGCTATCTTCTTCACCTGATCCAACTCCTGGAGGGTCTTCTGGGACTCGGTCTTGGCAGACTTGGCATTTTCTATAGCTGCCGCGAGCTCGGACGCTCGCATCTTCGATTCAAGCTCCAAACTCTCATGTTTCTTCATGAGAACCTGGAGCTCTTGCCGCACCTTGCCAACCTCAGCCTCATACCTCTCCCGCTCGGTGTGCTCCGCGATCGCACTCTTCTCGGCCTCGAGAAGCGCTTGCTTAAGGGTCGCCACCTCAAACGTGGCCCCTACAATAGCCATGTCAATCCCGTCATTTTTTGCAATTGCCCCTTTTTTATATACATATTCAAATAGGGTATTTATTACCTTCCTTCTCCTCGAGCTGCTTCTTGGCACGCCCGAGCTCCTGCTCGGACTTCTTGAGGCTCTGCTTCAGCACGTCCACTTCCGCAGTCAGTGCGGCGGACGCTAGCAGAGAAGCCTGCATACACATATTGACTCCTTTTGTTAGACTCCTGCGAATTCTTTGATCCTCTATTCGGCTTTTCTTCCCGAACGCCCAACAGAGCATCAGGGGCTATTGTCTATGTGGTAATATTATTTAAACATTCTTTACTTACCTCAAAGCCTGTTAAAAGGCTAGTACAAGCTTCAGTCAGTCCGCTCTTGGTGGACTGAACCTTCTGGACCGCCGCACTCATAATAGTGCGGTGTCCCTCGTCGATGGAGGAACCTTCGAGTGCCTCCAATAGATTATCCGGCGCCCCCGGTTGGATGGGGGTCACCGGCACGGTGGCTTGATCCTCTTGGAAGGAGGTCGCCCGACGGACTCTGGAACCTTTGAAGGTTCCGGAGCAGCATCCGGCCTTGAGCCGGACTTGGAGCCCTGGGGGGTCTCATCCCCTTTACTCCTGGAGTCCGGGAGGTCGCCTTGCGGCGCCTCCAGGACCACCTCCTCCCGGCTTGGAACCTGTTGGGACAACACTTCAGTGTCGTCCGTTGGGCAGGGGGGATGAAGTCGTCGGAAGCGAATTCACATCCGACGAGTCCAGTGAGCCGCTCGACGAGGCGTTGAGCCGGTCTTTGGGTGGGCTGCATAAACATATTCGACATAAGGGAAAGCTGTGCAAAAAACGAATACTATGAATTACTCCGGTATCCAGATACTTATGATCTCGCCAGGGGCTTGGCCCTGGGCTGCCACTCCTCTCCGCCGTCGTCGGCGTCGGGGGAGTAGTCCGGAGGATGGGTTTTTCCTTTCTTGGACCCTCCGGCCTCCTCAGAGAGGGCGGCCTTCCTTTTCTTCTCTCCTCCCGCTGGAGGGGGAGAGGTCTCTTCTTCTTCTTCCTCTTTGTCTTCACAGGAGGAATGCGCCTTGGAGCCGCCGGATGATGAATCCAACACCTCCTGGCGCCGGGCACTCCTTCGAGTCCCCGCGGCCTTCTTCATGGCCTTCTTCTCCGGCACCACCTAGGGTGCCGGAGCCAGCAGCTTCTCCAAGTGGGCGTCCGTCGGCCCTTCGGGAAAAGGAGCCGGAAAGTCGATCTGTCCGGACGTCACCTCCCAATCCTATCAAATATAAAGGAGCTTAGATCCTGCATAGAGTCAAACTATGAAAAACTGATACCTTGTAAAAAGACAAAAACAGCTTACCGCCAGAGCGCGGCGCTGAGTACTGAATCCGCGATCCTCGGCGGCGGATGCGGGAGCCTCGGCGCCCTTGAAAAGCATCCTCCATGCGTCTTCGTACGTCGTGTCGAAGAGCCTGTTAAGAGTTTGATGCTGCGCCGGGTCGAACTCCCAAAGTTTGAAGGCCCGTCGTTGACACTGGAGGATCAGGCCGATGAGCATAACCTAGACTACGTTGACAAGCTTGAGCTTCTTGTCCACCAGGGTTTGGATGCATGTTTGGAGTCCGGTGAGCTCTCCTTTTTTACCCCAAGATAGGCATGTCTCCTTCTAGGAGGTGAGCCGCGTAGGGGGGCCGGATCGGAACTCAGGGGGTGCGACCCATTCGGCGTCGCGCGGCTCGGTGATGTAAAACCACCATGATTGCCACCCCTTCAGGGTCTCCACGAAGAGCCCTCGAGCCACAGGACAGTTGGCCATCTTGCCAACCATGGCGCCGCCGCACTCCGCCTGGCTGCCGCGCACCACCTTCGGCTTGACGTTGAAAGTCTTTAGCCATAGGCCGAAATGGGGGCGGATGCGGAGGAAGCCTCGCACACGACGATAAACGCCGAGATGTTGAGGACGAAGTTCGGGGCCAGATCATGGAAATCCAGGCCGTAGTAGAACATGAGCCCCGGACAAATGGATGCAGAGGGAAGCCCAGTCCGCGAAAGAATTGGGGGAGAAATACCACCCTCAGAATTGGGGGAGAAATACCACCCTCTCATGGGGCCTAGGAGTGGGGATGAGCTGCCCCTTTTCGGGGAGCCGGTGCGCGATGTCGCTGGCCAGATATCCGGCCTTCCTCAGCTTTTTTATGTGTCCCTCCATGACGGAGGAGACCATCCACTTGCCTCCCGCTCCGGACATGACTGGAGAAGGTCGAGGTGGTAGTGCGGACTTCGGCGCTGGAGCTCGAGTGCGCAAGAATGGATAGGCAGAGGAGGAAGAAGGCATGGGTGAAAAGGTGGATCCTTATCCCCTTATATGGGGGGACGCGATTATGTGTCCCACCAGCCTGGTCAAACTTGCTTATCTCCAAGCGCCGTAATCAAAGGCGCGGTTGGGTTACCCACGCCCGTATTGATGAGAATCCCGAAATAAGGGGACACGATCTCTGCTTCAACAAGACGTGCCAAGGAAACCGCCTCGCACAACGCACTGAGGTGGGATAATTAAATAGATAAAGGCTTGGCCGTGGCGTGTCGCACAACAGAATACATCAGCAGATTTGATTTGTGTTAGTATTATTATTCTCTCTATGGCAGCATGTGGAAACTTATTTTGCAGAGCCGGGCATTATCTTTGTGTTCAAGATCTTCTATGAAGTACTTGGAGGAGGAACTCGCCTTGCAATGCCGAAGACAATTTGCGCGCCGGACCCGTCGTCGTTGAAGCCTGGTTCAGGGGCTACTGAGGGAGTCCTGGATTAGGGGGTGTTCGGATAGCCGAAATATACCTTCAGCCGGACTCCTGGACTATGAAGATACAAGATTGAAGACTCCGTCCCGTGTCCGGAAGGGACTTTCCTTGCGTGGAAGGCAAGCTTGGCGATACGGATGTTCAGATCTCCTACCATTCTAACCGACTTTATGTAACCCTAACCCTCTTAACTCTTGTAATACCCATATCATCAATATTAATCAAGGAGGACGTAGGGTTTTACCTCCATCGAGAGGGCCCGAACCTGGGTAAAACTTCGTGTCCCTTGCCTCCTGTTACCATCCGGCCTAGACGCACAGTTTGGGACCCCCTACACCGAGATCCACCAGTTTTGACACCGAGCCACTTCATCGTACGATGTATACATGGTGGATGCACCAAAGGAGAACAACGGCGATGACAAGGAAGATCCAGCTAAGCATAAACCTTCCAAAATACAATCCAGCGCCGGCGTTAGCAGCGCCTCTCTAAGTCACGCCACAGTAAAGACAGCAACACCGGCACAGGAGAAGGTAATACTCCAGAAGGTGCCAAAGACAATGAAGACCCCGTTGACACAGCTAATGAAAAAGATGAACAGGAAGATGGGCAGGTTAGCCTTGGTAAACAGGCCACGCACGAAGACTCAGAGGATGGAAGTTATCTTCCGCTCTCCGAGGATGAGGTGAGCCTCGGCACCGATGATTTCATCATGCCTGAGGAACCTCTTGAGCGGGAGCGCTTCAAGCGCTAGCTCATAGCCACTGCAAGGAGCCTGAAAAAGAAGAAGCAGCAGCTTCAAGCTGATCAAGATATGCTCAATGATAAATGGACCGATGTCCTAGCAGCCGAAGAATACGGCCTCAAGCGCCCAACCAAAAGTTACCCAAAGCGCAAATTGCTACCTCAGTTTGACGAGGAGCCACCAGAATACATACCACCATCGTACAATGCAGCTGACCGACCACCATGTGGTCGGGACAAAACAGCAACTCACGCTGAACACTAGCCAGCCCCGCTTCATCGCACAGGTAGGGGTAAATTAGCCCACGACCATACATATGACCTCCGGCAAAACCTGATCAATAAAGCAGGACATACCAGATCAATCTACGGATATCGAGGGCGTGCCTCGACACGCTACGACGGCCACCTATTCGGACGTGACAAACTTAGTCATGCGCGGGCTGAAAACCGCAGACGGACTCCATCAGAGCTACATCGTGATACGGCCCGATATAGAGGCGCTGCACACCCTCATTGCTTCACTGATGGGGTCATGGATCATGAATTCCCGGAAGGGTTCAAACCCGTGAATATAGAATCATACGATGGAACCACGGACCCCGTGGTTTGGATCGAAGACTTCATTCTCCACATTCATATGGCCCGCGGCGATGACCTCCATGCCATCAAATACCTCCCTTTAAAGCTCAAGGGGCCAGCTCAGCACTGGTTAAACAGCCTGCCTGAAAATTCTATCGGCAGCTAGGAAGACTTTGAAGAGGCCTTCCTCGACAACTTCCAACGTACATATGTCCGGCCACTAGACGCCGATGACTTAAGCCACATAGTTGAACAACCTGGAGAGTCCGCCAGGAAATTCTGGACTAGGTTCTTAACTAAAAAGAACCAAATTGTCGATTGTCCAGACGACGAAGCCCTAGCAGCCTTCAAACACAGCATCCGCAGCGAATGGCTCGCTCGCCACCTCGGCCAAGAAAAGCCAAAATCCATGGCGGCCCTCACGGCACACATGACCCGATTTTGTGTGGGCGAGGACAGTTGGTTGGCCCGTAGCAAAAACAATGCAAGCGATGTTGGCACCCCTCAAGTTAAATATAACAAAGACAAGTCTCAATGCAATAGATACAAGCGTCGAAACAATAGTGATAACACCGAGGATACGACGGTCAATGTCAGATTCAGTGGCTCTAAGTCCGGTCAACGGAAGAAGCCATTCCAAAAGAACAATTTGGGCCCATCTAGCTTGGACCGCATACTTGATCGTCTATGCCAGATTCATGGCACCACGGATAAACCACCCAATCATACAAATAGAGATTGATGGGTTTTTAAACAGGCCAGCAAATTAAACGCCGAGAACAGGGAAAAGGATCGCAAAGCGAGGACGATGAGGAAGAGCCCCGCCAACTGAACACAGGGGGACAAAAGTGGTTTCCCCCTCAGGTCAAAATGGTGAACATGATATACGCTACCCACATACCAAGAGGGAGCGCAAGCGTGCGCTCAGGGACGTCTACGCAATAGAGCCAGTCGCCCCAAAATTTAATCCATGGTCGTCATGCTCGATCACTTTTGATTGTCGGGATCATCCGACCAGTATCCGTCATGGTGATTTAGCCGCACTTGGTCCTAGACCCAATAATTGATGGGTTCCACATGACTCGCGTCCTTCTGAACGGAGGTGGCAGCCTCAATCTTCTCTGTTAGGATACAGCGCGAAAATGGGCATTAACCCATCACGGATCAAGCCCACCAGGACTACCTTCAAAGGAGTAGTACTAGGTGTAGAAGCCCACTGTACGGGCTCAATCACACTAGAGGTTGTCTTCGGATCTCCGAACAACTTCCGAAGCAAGGAGATTAATCTTCGATATCGTCCCCTTCCGCAGTGGCTATCACGCACTGCTCGGACGAACTGCGTTCACTCGATTCAACATAGTACCACACTATGATTACCTCAAGCTCAAAATGCCCGGTCCACGCGCGTCATAACGGTCAATGGAAATACGGAATGCTCCCTCTACAGAAGAGCACACAGCTGCCTTAGCAGCAGAAGTATAGAGCGGTCTTCTCAAGCAGAACCTTAATTCGGCTGCCGAGCCCACAGACACCGTTAATAGCGTCCAAACTACTCTGCAGCAGGAGAGCTCGAACTCGTCAGGACTTGATTAGCAATCGGCCTCTGTCTCAGTCCCGATAAGGCGGTGGCATTTGTCGCGCGTACATAACTACACACTCAAAATCCCATGGGCATCGACGGAGGCATAGCTCGCTTGTGGTCCATAGTACGGCTCAACCGACATCGGATACACACATACTTTCACTTTTTACTTATTTCCTTTGCAGGTCTCAATCCCACAGGCCCCATCTGGTGGACTGGCATCTGTCCTCTTGAAGATAAACACACCAAGACGGCGAGAAACGCAGACATATGGGGACTTTTTAGGTGATTCTGTTAATGATAACCCTACCCATTTTTCAGGACCAATTTGGAGCTCTCCCTTGGTTTTGGCATGTTAAATAGCCTGTTGCTTATCGCACTACCTGTATCAATGCGCTTTGACGTACTAATTAAAATACAATGAGAATAGTTTGCGACTGGAGCTTTAGGACCCCAGCTTTTTACCTTTGTACCTTTCCTGTTTTCTTCCTCTTTTTCAGCTCCCCTTTGGATAACCCTATCAGGTAGCACATGTACACTTCGGTACGTTTGATGTTTGCCTGGGGATTCATAGCACCTTACGGCAACAAAAGTCTGAACACTTTTTGTAAGTATAGTTCGGCACCCCGAATTTAGCATTATATGCATTGGCTCCGAATCATGACTTTGGTCAATAGTTGGGTTGCCCGGCTCCTGTGCTTGCTACCTTACCTCCCTCTATATCGGCTAAGGTAGTAAAGGGAGAACTACTGCGATTATGCCTTGGTTTATCCAAAGGATCACCTCAGTAGAGAAAGCCGAAAACTGACTTCATGATGCGACGAGAGCCGGTCAGCTGTTCGGAGGTTACAAATCGTTGGAGATTTCTTCCACAATACGTGAAGGATTGGTACTTCCCGATTAGACGCTCATAGCACTCTAGTTCGGATACTAGGGGCTGCGCCCATGTTTTTATTGACGAACTCCTATGGCTAAGTGAGGGTGTTACAACTGCACAGTCTGGTTGCTTGTTTCGTTGCGCTAAACAACTCCTTCAAGGACCATCTAATTGGATCAAGATTGTTTAGATTACATCCCGAACACCCCCGTACTACCTACATGGGGGCAGAATCCGATGACTGGTTAACCCTCAGATTTCATACAACACGGTCGCACAGGAAGTAAAAATTTAAAAACATAACAACAATTATATTGCACAATCACTTTGTTTTATCATACAAGGTAGAGGGAGCTCGAATACATTCATTCGAAGATAGTGTCTTTCGCACAATGATCCACAACAATGCGGGACGCCTCCAAGACATCGCCGAAGTATCGCTCGGGTGTGCGGTGCTCCTTGCCTTTCGGCGGCTCCTCGGTCGCTAATTTGACAGTGTC